>NW_010524777.1:20407-32693 GCF_000687285.1 Phaethon lepturus | reverse complement strand
CAGGAATGGTCCACAATCCCTAGCGGTACAGCTCTACTGACTTGAGCCAAAGCATGATGTAAAAATACAGGTAATCTTCAGGCTCATTCAGAGGCTGATAATGACCGTCATGGATGTAAAAATCACACCCTGTATTTTATTAAGAACAAAAAGAAATTGGCTCATCAAAATCATGCATGGAAACTTGATGTCACGTCCAGTAAAGCACTGGTCAAATGCAATGAAAAGGTTGTGTTGGATTCTGAGCCAGATTGGCCTTTTTATTCACGTTATCAACAGATATTCAACTCTGCAAACTAAGAACATGGATCTGTGTTCTTTCTTCCTTTTGCACATTTCAAAATTCCAGAAATGTGTTGGTAAATTCGATCTCAAAGAACACATAGAGGATGTGTCAGAATGAATAACTAGATAGCGTATGTTCATAAGGGCAGTAGTTTGTAGTGTTGCAAACTACGTATCTCCAAGCTGAACTGCAAACCTTTGCTGTTCTCTGTCTTTGAACCATTGCTTCCTCTTCCCAGCCTGGGCACTGTCCAGTTTTTACAGTTTGCCTTTGAAGACAGGATCAAGTCATACAGCTAAATGTGATCCCATTTTATAAAAACTCAAATAGCTGGCATAGAATTAATCTTGTAAAAATGAGGCAGGTGATAAGTCAGATAAGAGCCAAGCCTCCTTACCCTTATTTAGGGCACCCTCAAGCCTCAGCCAGACAAATGGAAATCTGCAAAAGGGTACCTGGCTGAACTGTGATGGACTATATCCAAAAGAAGATTAAGTCACAAGATAGGCATACCTTGATAGATTTATTCCATTAGTCTGCAGAAAAGAGGGACATCAATGTGAAGAAATTCTTGTTTAAATCACTGAGCCAATTTTCTTTTGGCTGTGACTAAGTTAGATCTCAATAGAGCTACGAGTAGAATAAATTTCTCCTCTGGGGGTGATGTTTTGATTGTGTGGCTTAAATATTTTATTATTTTCCTGATAATTTTATATTACACTACCTTTTTGGTCTAAAGTAAGGAGACTAATTTCCATTCTTGTGGTCAAAGCCATTATCTCCAAAGCAATTATTCAGATGGTATATTTCACTTTAAATTTGACTCCAGCTCCAACTGTATTGTTTTCTAATTACATTTCTGGTGGAGCTTTCACCCTTGTATCTGTATGAGCTGAGTTATTCACAGTCAGAATTTTATTGCATCTAAATTACAAGTTTGGAACGTTGCTTCACATGTGATTAATTTGAGTAATTGTCAAGAGTCTGCCAAACAGCCTGTGTTCACCGAGATGAGGCTTTATAAATGAGACAGGCAGTGGGTCTACCAGGAGAGGTTGTGCAGTAGATAAAGACTCTGCAATAGCTAGTGGTGTTTTCATGTGTAATTAGAAAATGCATTGTTCTCCAATTAAGGAAATTAATTAAAATCAAGCAGATGGTAATCAAGGCATATTGCAATATAATTTTCTTTAGCACATGCATTACTCTCAGGTGCAATCAATGTTCAGTATTGGTTTTACACTGTAAATTTAGCTCCAGGATACATTATCCTGACTATCTGTTTCTTAATATATTCTTACTCATTTTTCAATTTGCTTTTCATCTAACTGTACAGTTAATCCTGTGGCACACATAAAAGGCAGTGGCTACAAAATACAGCATTTATTATGGGATATTTTTCCTCTTTTCCACAACAGTCCTGGTCAAAGAACAAGCTAGATTAGCAAATAACTCATCAATGAAAACTGCTAATTAATTTCATTGTTATGTGTGGTGTGATGTTATTGGTTGTGTAATACAATGAGAATGATCATCATATTAACACCTGAAAACTGAAAATGTTGCTCAGTTTATCAGACATTTAACATTCTCCATAAAAACGTTTGACTCAGAAATTGCATAATTTGTTATTTCCTTTCTAAACACCTGAGTTCCAAGGGAAGGTAGATAACAGACCAGGAAGCCTTCGGAATGAAAAACACTTGACAAAAACTAAAAATCAAACACTCAAAACAACCTGCCCACATTTCCTTCATTTCATAGCAGTTAGAGCAGCCCTTTCACCTTCAGTCATGCAAAAGTGTTTGGTTATGTTACTTTCAGTAACACAATAAAGATATACATGCACACTCCATGTATTTCTATGATGGTGTTGCACAATTCTTTCCTCTTCAGATTTTAATGCAAACAGATGCAATACCATCCTTTCAGGCCTTTTTTGATCCACTCCAGTTGGTAACAATAGCTGATTCCCTGTCCAAGGCTCTTTAGAGAGTGTATTTATACACTCCATTTTTAACTGAGCCTAGCAGAAATGTGTCAAATATCCAAGACTTACTTAGTATCAGGAAAGTAATGTGTTTATGACTAACATCCTCCGATAAAAAAATACGTAACAGGAGAGCCCTAATGGCTGATTTTTAAAGCATCACACAGTTGGAGCCCCTTACCATGCTAAGGCATGGAAACAGGCTAAAAAGAGGAATACACAGTTTCAGAAGGAAGATCTGCTATGACTTTCCCCTCTAGCAAAAAATTCAAAGCGTATCTCTCAAGTGCAGAGCTAACCTCAGGCTGCATGTCCCAGTGACACTTCAGGCACTGCTGAGGACCAAAGGGTACACCTCGGTCTTGTCTCCTTTCGAGACACTGGCCTGTGCTTATCAGGGGGAATTCCCTTACAAAGCTCTGCTCCAGGTTTTACCACATCCAAGTTGGCAGGGGCCTACAAAGACCTCAAGCCCCACCGAAAGATGCTTGTCTGTCTACCTTGTTCTATTTTGATTTGCTATGTCTAAGAAAGCAGTGTAGCCTAAATTCATTGTTTCACCTCAATTCACCTTCCTCATCAACATCATCATCTTGTTTTTTCTGTTACTTGAAGCCAATACTCCTGCACTGTGTCTATATTCTTACAATACACCCTCACAGGTCAATACTCCTGCCTTAACTCAGATCAGTGGCTTAAAGAGTCTTAACAAGGTGGCAGTTTGAAAGAAACGTTAATCATATTTTCTCCCCGACAAAGATACTACTTTGGTATTGCATAAATAAGCATATCTTCATTTTGAGTATTACAGCCCTGAATTGTTCCTGACTAACATATTCTAAACACAAATGGAGGAATTGGCAAGAAAAATGTTGAGGAAAACCTGGAGTTTTTACAAATGTCAAAAGGCTAATCTCCCTTCACCTATTTGTCTGGTAAAACTGTGCTGCTTCAGAGGCAAGTGATTAGAATTTTCACGCCTTATATGAATCTGTCATTATCTACTTTGAACACTGAACATATAATACCCTTAAATTTTACAAAATAATTACTCATTTAAACTGGTTAAGCAGTAATAATGTTCTCTTCAAGGACTTGAAGAAAAGAAACATTCTTTCTTTTTAGATTTCTTTTTCATTGATGGCTAATTAAAATATATCCTATATATTTTATATCCCTTTACACCTTTGCTTTTAGATACTTTACCAAAAAAAGAGTTATGCAAAGAACTTCTTACTTAAAACTCTTACACAGGACTAACCAGGCTGAGAGTGGATCATGCAGAGCCATATTGCTGTGGTTTATAAATATTATGATTCACTACAATCCTGCATACAGCTGTTGTAAAACGATGACTTTTTGCACCAAAGTTTAAAGCTACACAGAATGGCAGCGAATAACAAGCAAACCTAGCAAGCTTTCTTTGAAGTACTATAATTTCATCTTTATCCTTGAATCCAAAAGGCTTATATAAATCCAAATCAATGTGATTTTTTGGGTACTTAAATAACTTCTTAATTATAATGTCTAGCTCCTGGTATCATTGGAATTGCTTAAAATGAGAGACAAATACTGTGAAAAATGAACAGCTATTACATACATAAAAAGTTATTTGCTTGTCCTGGTTTCAGTGGGCTAGAGTCAAGCATGTAACATTTTAGCCCAGCTTTGCAATGAATAATGCAACCTTCAGAAAGCTGTTTAACCACTTGTTTCAAACCTCCATCTGTAAAATTTAAGTAATATCTGTTATTGAAGACGATCATGACCTAACTAGCAAATGTTTACAGAAGCTTTTCAGATCATCATGTTGACAGATTAATGCCAAGGTAATTTGCTAAATAAAAAAAGGACCCTGCAAATTCAGATTGCAAGGAGACTCAACAACACTTAAAGTGAAAATTAGAGTCTGCTGTGGTATAGAGTGTTTTGGCTAGCTTGCTTTTGTAGGCATGTTAGCTTGTTTTCATCATACCGTACAGATACAACCTGGAGTCAAGCAAACTCAAAAGCAGACCAGAGAGAAGGTCATCTGAAGTAACACCGTATGTAATCTTGTTATATGAAATGATTATCTGTCCATCTGTGTTTCTTCTCTTCTCATTGGGCTTTACACCAAATTGTCTTTCTTGTTATGACTCTTCTGTGTTAATGTCCTTTCTTATCATCTAGCAGATCCATGAAATTGCCCAGAACTGTAGACATGTTAATGCAGAACTCAGAATACAAAACAGAGAACAAAAATATATACAAGGCACCAAAATAACCCTTATTGTTCCCAGCTATCTTTATAAAATGAAGATAAAGAAAGATGACACAAGGCAGTGGTAAGGCCATGAATTTGGGAAGCTGTTGTGTACAGCACTGTGGGAATAGCCCTTTTCTGGCAAAAGAGAAGATCTGCCTCCGTGTTTTTAAAGTCAAATTCTATTTCCTAAACAGCAGCACAACTTCTCTAACTGTTCAAGCAATAGCACTAGCCATGGAATGATCCCGTAATAATGGCATTCCCTTTCTGCTCTTCTAATTGAAGTCAATTTATAGCATTTAGTAAAGATTACCAAAAATCTATAGCATACATTTTTCAGAATGCAACAAAGATGATAGATGTTTCTAATAGCAGTGGGGTCAGAAAATAATAAGCCTTTGACCATAATCAATCTGTAGGCCTAGCTTTGCCTGTACTACAAAAAGTGAAAATTATCTGATAAATCAAAACAGAAATAGAGAATTGAGCAGCAAATCTGACCCTTCTCCTTCTCCCCATTCAGTCTTTATGGGCCTCAATGACAAATCCACTGTGGCCAAAAGGATTTTCTATAGATATTTAAACGGACAAGAGCAGTTCACATATACGCTTTTCAGTTAGAAACACTGCCGCTGACGCCCACCTCCACTTTTTGGTACAATTTTCTTATGGCTATATGAAAAGAAAATTCCTTATGTGTAAGCTGAAAGTGCAATTTACATGCTGATGTAGTTGACTTGCCAGAACAATCTAGAAAAATCCATGTCAGGAAGAAAATTAAGAACAATGAAAGTAGATCAGTTTCCATGCAAAACTAACGAGGAGTGCTTGATTTTTAAAAAAGCTAAGGGTTTCTTCCCCTCTAGTTTTTCTTATTCCTTATGCATTAAAACTGACTGTTTAACAGGAAAACTAAATCAGCATAAAGGAATGGTTCACCAGAGATCAGAAGTCAGGTGCTTCCATCTTCTGGCAAACAGGATATTCAGTATAATGGAAAGGAAGGAAAAGGGTTTCTCTTTCTCACTATCTCAAAGCAGTTAAGTAGCAGTACAACTACTAAAAGAGAGATTTCATTCCCTACAGTTTGAGGTTAGGCCCGAAAAAGAACTTTATGGAAAGTGGAGAGTGCCGTACATAAACCGTACACCAGTAGTTAAATTCAGAGTTTGCCTTGTTATTTGCTGCTTACTGTTACTGTTGTGGCATACTGAAAAATGTTTTCCCTATGGTACCTTAGGGAATATATCACCTAGTCTTACTGCAATCAAATGAGCTTTCAGACCTCTACCAAGGTCTTCTAGATTATTAGAGGAAACAAAATGGGTTATAGGCATTTTAATTCAGTCTTACTCTTTTACAGCTTTCTATCTGCCATCTGTTAAACCAAACCAGTGATCTTAAATGCTGCTATAGATTCAAGGTAACTTTCTACTGCACCCAGATGTCTCCTTTGAAAAGATGTTACCAATTAAGTTGCTACCGATTCTATTTTAACAGCTTGCAGACTGCAGACTTTTTCACATTAGTTACTAGTACCTCATCACTGTCCACATTGAGATGTGTGTGGGTGCATTTATTTCTATGCATACAAACATACAATATAGTCAATATATGACTATGTCTGTTGAAAAATACTGTACTGATTCACAGTCAAAATTTGGCACAACTGAAACCTTCATTATGCTGTTTCAGCTCATGCACCTAGGAGCTATCTGGTTACGTTCTCAATATTAAACACAGTAACAGGCTAATCTTTACCCTGGTGTGATTAAAGCTTGCAGCTGCAACACCTTTTGACAAACAGAAAAACTTCACATTTCTTCACTCTCAGTTGAAGATCCCCTACAGGTCTCTGTGGGGGAAAAATCATTTTAATCGAGACAAAAATTAAATGAGGTTGGCAACCTCTTTTACACTTCTTTAAGAAGCACAACAAGGAAGTATTCCTTGCAAGAAAAAAATGAAAAGAACAATATTGAATTAAAAAATGTTTTTTAACTGGATGGTGAGAATAATTTCACAAGTGTCACTTCAGCTTTTTCAGGCTTTCACAGGCAGAAAAAGCATCTTGCTGACTGAAGATGAACCTAATTCTTTCAGATGGCTGCTGGAGTCACCAGAGTCTCCTAGCATAAGCACACAAAAAATATCTCCTATGAAAGCCAACACAGTAGAGTTAACCTCCTTTCTGCTGATTCAGAACAAAGCAACAATTGGCACTATATCTGACAAAGTGGCTATAAATAGATGTTCCTGTGAAAACTAACTCTGAGGCTATCCTGGGGAGAGGCTTCAACAGGGGATAAAAAGAGTTACTTGGAGTCCCACTTTCAGAACTATGTGCTCATTGCTGGAGCCATGGTCTCTCATCTTCATGAGGTCTATGCCACTTTGGATATAAAATTCAGTAAGACTCCAGACAATAGGCCACATTGACTCATAACTGCAGATTTAAACCAAATTTCACTTACAAACAGACCTTCTTTTAATAATATCTACCAGCAGTGACTTTAATTTCTGTGGTCTTTAGGCAGTTCACACTTAATACTCTTTCTAGACAACAAGCTTTTCCAGGTTAGGATGGCAATCTGACGCCAGAGACAGGTATGCCCGTGCTTCTCGCATTGCGAGAGCCTTTCCACAGCAGTTCGCACGAGCACCTCTGCAAAACACAGTCGGATCTCGGGCTAATGAGGCAACTAATTTTCCTCACCACTGGGTACACCTACACTATGCAACCAGAAACGTACTAGTGGAATTAGTGATGCTCCCACACTAACATCTGCGGCTTCCACAGCTGACCCGGTGCCCTTTCACATGCTGAGCCGCTTCTCTTGCACAGCCCGGGCAGTGCCAGTTGAGGCAGCTCTTCACTGTACTCCCAGGAACAGAGCGAATGTGTCTGCTATTGTTTCATGTTTTCCTGAGACCGTGGCTGACAAGAAAGTGCTGTGGGCTCCCGCTAATATTAATACAGCTACTAATGCATTACAAAGTTTTATTTTTGCATCTTCAGAATTAAACAAACCGACATCTGAGGCAATTTCTAACTGATCTCTTCTCAAAACCTAGTGTCCATGAAGTCCTGGGCCTTCCTCAATAGAAAATCATGCTTCACTGGGCAGAATATCTATTCCTACGAATCAACATTGCAAACAACAGGTTCAAAGCAGTTTTATTGTCCTTCATTTTCTCATTACACTGAATAAAAAGCAGACTAGCACTGAAATGTTTCCAATGTCCTTCTATTGCCATCTGGTGCTCATATCATGTAACCGCATGCATTTATAGCACGTAACCGCATGTATTTACATTTAAACCTGCAGTTCTCAACCCAGGCTCCCAAGTGTCTGTAGGTCCATGGACTATTCCTAGGAGGACTGCAAAATGTAACTATAAACTACATTCACTCTCAGCAGACTTAAATTTTTAATTCAGTGGTCCATACCTCTGGGAAAATTTTACAGGTCAAAACAAAGAACACTGATAATCACTATATCCAGATCTACAGTGACATGTATACAGACACATAGTCTGTGTAAATATGTAGTAAATCACTATATATATCTAAAATTCACCTGCAGTCTCAAGATAAAGACCAAGAATGAGGCTTCTACATGAGCAGAAAACAAGGTGTAATACAGACTATTCTATTTTCTTCTGCACACATCACCACCTCCCCCATATTCCAGAAGCATTAATCCAGCTACAAAAATCATTAATTAATGTCCTAAATACAATGAGATATTTTGGCATATATTTCAGATATCTTCTGAGTTCGAAATACATGAAGTTCATGGTTTTTTACAGTCTTTCTACTACCTTGTAAACAATGTAAAATTCAAAACGACACCTATGATTCTGATACAAACTGTTGATTTATGAAGCTGAAGTACTAAGAAAGTAGGTTTGCATTGGGAGATCTGGAATCAACTCACCAATTTGGAAACAGTCATGTTGTGTTTCTCAAGTTCAATGTCTCAGGGACAGCCACAAAACCTGAAGTATTTAATGAATCTTTCAACTTAAAAAACCCCTATGGATTAGTGCAGATTATGTTCCATAAATTGCATGCCATTATAATTAGGTTGCATCCCAATTTTCAATCAGTTTTTTCTCTGGCATTCAAGCCATGCATCTCCTGTCCTTAGGAAGCATGCTAGAATAAGGATCAGAGAGTATTTTATAGCATTATCATTTACTCTGACCTTTTTCCTTGTCACTATATTACCAAGAATGGAAGGGACAACAGAGGTCCGTGAATCACATCTGTCAACTATCACATTATAAGATTCTGCCCATGCAGAAACCCAGCTCTGTCTGTGAACTCTCCCTTTGTATTTGTTTGTTTGCAAATGTAGTCTGACTTGAGAACGCTTCGTTTACTTCTGCCCTTCCTGGCATCCAACCTCTCTCTCTTTGGTAAGCAGTCCCTTTTAGTGTTCCAATACCCTGTTGACTTAATTCCCATGTCTTTATTTGGATAAATAAAAAGACTTTCCTGAAAAAGAACATTCCTCCATTTTAACCTCTTCCCCAAAAGCTAACATTTCACTTAAAAAGTCCCAAATATTCTGACACATTACGTTTTGATGTTATGGTTCAGTTTTGTTTTGGTCTAAAACAATACAAGTTGCTTTCACATGTTTTTTTAATCCTATTTTTACATGCTTAATGCATCTAAAGTTTCTCCCCACGTTTGCTCTAGAGTAAAAAATACAGCTAAAAAGCAAGAGCTAAAGAATTACCTTTATTGCTACCTGTAAAGGTGACAATAGCAATTGTTCTACCACTAGTGTCTCTAGTAAATTTGAATTTCACTTCTCCCATTACATTCCAAACTTAAGTCACTGTACAGACTTTTCCCCATGATTGAGATTGTTTCTATAGCATCTCTCCTGTCTCCAGTTCTCAAACTATTGTATCTCATTTCTTTCTAGCCCTTGTTTATTTTGTTGGAATTCTTTTAAGGACCCATATGACATCAGTTTGTTTCATCTTTTTTCTCCAGAGCCAACATTTTGCCACATATGAAAAATGGTTCTCTAAAACTTCAGAGCTTATTTAAACTTTAAAAGATACTAATTCACTGAGGAATTCTGCTAAGGCTGCCGTTAACTATTAGCCAGTTCTTTATTTATGAGCCTTTGATTTCTTCCGAACATGCTTTAATTTATTAATTAAACAGATTGCTTCTGGACAGATCAAAAATTCTCAGTGGAGTTACTGAAAATGTTTCCTAGAATCCAGTGGGTTTTAGATCAAATTCTTGATAATTATTGTCACGCGTGTGTTTGGTCTCCAGGGACGGAAACTTAAAATTCTGCTACATATTAAACATTATAGATTCAAAAGACATCTGGCAAGCTAATGCTTTTTCCAGCTAAACATCACATTTAATTGTCATTTCCTCAAAAAAGGTAACTGTATGTCACGTTTGCTTTACCATGTTTAAGACATTTTCCTTATAGAAGTCTCCAGTACATACTTTGTATATTAGCAATTCAGAGAGAGATTTTACATCTAGAGCTTCCATTGAGATGACTCTGATTACTCTGCAACTTCATGAATCATTCACACTATCTATCGGTCCTATCAGCAGAAAGTTGGCTGCTTTCCTTACTAGCTAAAACCTGGTAACATGATAAGCAGCTTTCACCCACATCAGTGAGGCTGTTCTAACCCCTGGCCTAAGAGGGAATACAATGGCAAGCCTTTCTTAGCAGTCTCTGCTGAAACTTTTAGACTCAGTACGAAATGCTTTGTTGCAAAATGTACAAAATCCTCATTGGTGCAGTTCTGAGCACCCAGGTACCCATTTGTGCACAGTCCTAACCACAGGTACATGAAATGTAAGTAAAAGAAGCATCCCCCTTCTACAGCTAGTCCTTAGGCTTTCTCCCAAATCACACAAGTTAGGGGGACTAATCATCTGAGGTTTGCTATTGCCAAAGAAGCCAGGCTACTCCCAGAGGCTTGGTATAAACATAGTCAACTCTGCTGAGTGCTGCATGACAGATGAATGGATTTAAATTCAAGCCTAAACAATAAAACACATAAACTAGAAGAAAAAAATGGCTTTAACATTGCGACAAGAGTAAGCATACTTAGGAAAAAAAAAATTACAAATTTTACTACAGCATCCTGCCCGCTAAATAAAGTCCTTTCTCTCTTACATTCTGTATGAAATATAGCCATTTTACAAGCACCTAGGTCACAAGGAAAGGTTTCTGCCCTGTATCTCAGGTTGGAATGCAAGAGATCAAAAATACATGACGGTGAGAGATGGTTCAAAACATTTTGGAAGGACCCTAGAGTGAACGTATTACTCAGAGTGCCATGGAGATCTTTTTACTATACTAGTTCTATGAACCAATACTGTGACTTATGCAGCCAATGTAATTTCACCTTTTGAGAGTTTTTATTTATTTTACAGTGAAGTCCTCTAAGTTTGCTGGGTTTCTTTTTGGCATTGTTGTTTATATTTTCTGCCAAAGTTTTAAAAACTAACACTAGATGGTGCTTTCTGATGAGAAAACCCCAGGCCCCTTTTTCATTAAAACAATCTCCTGCTGCAGCACTGGAACAAAATAAATTGAGCACTGCAATTATGGCAGGCATTGAAGAACCATGCCATTAGGATTCCCAACACTTGCTTTATTTCTGAAGAAAGCAAACTCATTACAGAATCATTAAAGTATAAACTGCAGAATAAAATTAAGTTCCCTAATGCTTCTTTTTTCATTGTATAAAAATCCAGTGTTATGAATTTAATACATTTTGTGCATATTGAACACTGATCAAACAGTGATTGTAGTCATACATGGCATGCGTGAGATTTTAATTCTACAGTTATAGATATTTAACGTTTTTATTTAGCTAAGTATAGATATTCTGTTTATATATGAAGTACTCAATACTAGTAAATAAAAATAATCTTCCTTCATGGCAAGTGACAGTAAATTCTGATACTACATAAGAAATAAGAGGGGAAAACGCTGTTCTTCTAAATAAAAGCATGGGTAAACAGTCTACTGGAAATGCTGAGGTAAAATAATGAAAATTTTTCTCTCATCTATATTAAAATGAAGTTAGCTGTAGTTTGCCTGGACCAGCAACCCCTGATCTGTGGATATGTTCTTTTTGAAATTTTCATTTGGTCAAAAGCGGATCACACCGTAGGAAAGACAATGTGGTCAAGGTTAACAATATGATGCTTTAAAAGAGCTTACTTCTTAACCTGTTACGCATTCCTAATAAATCTCTAAGCCTCATATATATGTCATTTTTAATTAGATTAACAAATTCTCTCCCAGTAGTGGCTACATACATTCACTCAGTATGGAAAATAACTTAGTAGTTAAATAAATATGACTACCAATTATTACTTTAATGAATCCGTGCTGTAAGTTACCAGACTGATGAGTTGAACATAGAATGAACTAATTACATCAAACTGAGGAACAAGCTGAGCTCTATATAATAGCTAATCCTGCAAGGAAGACAATCACTAACGATTAGAGATGTGTTATCTTCACCTGGAGACTTACAGTGGGACACCTTCCCAGTAAAAGCATTAAACTTTACTCTCTGCAGGAATTGAGGCACTGCTGAAAGTTTTGATTCCCACAGAATGCCTCACTTCCTCCATAGTTACAAATTTATTCCACAGGGATTAACTGGTTGCGACTAGAGTGAACTCACAGAAGGCCTGATTCTGTCACTCTTGCAGAGGTGGAGTACTCTGATGTACGCAGCC
>NW_010524777.1:17986-20376 GCF_000687285.1 Phaethon lepturus | reverse complement strand
AGGAATGCCTGCATAGCAAGGCACTGCACAAAAAAGGAGGACATAACTGAACTGTGAAGTAGCGGGATGGAAATCTCATTCTCAAGACTGAAAAGGGCATTTTGCTGATTAATTATATCATATTAGTTAGTTATATTATAGAATCATAGAATCGTTAAAGTTGGAAAAGACCTTTAAGATCATCAAGTCCAACCATCAAGCTGCCACCACCATGCCCACTAAACCATGTCCTGAAGTGCCATGTCTACCCGTTTTTTTGAACGTCTCTGGTGATGGTAGCTCCACCACTTCCCTGGGCAGCCTGTTCCAATGCTTGACCACTCTTTCAGTAAAGAAATCTTTGGATTAGAAATCACACAGATCAATGCTCATGAGGCAAAATATCTCCAGGGAGCTTTGGGGATGAAACGTTTGCTGCTTTGGAAGATGGCATATTACATCCATGTAGGGCCCCTCTTCAGAGACCACATGGACTGCCTCCAATTCCCCACTTTCCAAAGAACGACACAAAAAGAGAATCAATTTTTAATCACTGAACTCAAAGTATGGGCAATGTAAATTAAGGGAGTTTTCTGCAAGAGAAAGCTGCAGAAAAGGAGCATTTCTAGAGTACAATACTACTAAGTTTCACTGCAGTTTCTGCAAAACTGACTTTTTTTACAGTGGAGTTTTGATTTTGCTTAAAGTTTTATTTCATTTTGGTTTTCCCTGATGAGAAGACAGCAATTCTTGTCAGGTCACATCCACCTGTTCTGAAAAATTTTTACTTTGTTACATTCAATCTGAAGTTCACTATGGATCCTTTCAACAATAGCCAATATTCACCAAAGGTGCCAGAATATATCTGTTTTCCACTCTGCTCAAAGCCAGAGCTTCCTGACTAGACTACATGTCCCAGGACTCATCACAGACGTCATTTTCCAGATGCGCTCCAGTCAGCACCCCTGCTGTGCCATCCTGTGACCCTACCCACAATAGTGCATGCAGATACGAAGCCTCAAAATAACACTGCAGTAGCCCTTAACAGCACAGAACGATGTCAAACACAGCTGTTACAAAATGGTTTCGTGATGCTGAGAATCCCTCCAAGGCCTCATTATTCATACAAAATTTTAACAATATGTGTTGATTTTAGTAAACTACTGATTACTTATTTTAATCATAAATTGACTGAAGTTAAATGGTAAAATACTCTTTGAGATCAAAATTCTTCAGTTAGACTACCAAAAAAGTTAACATAACAAAAAGAAAGCAGTAAAGTAACACAGAACATGTAACCGTATTTAACCTGATTTGACCTCTTTTCACCTATAGACAGAAGCAGAAAGACAAAATCATGGCACTATCTGAGATACAGAATCATTGTACAAAAAGCTTTTTCCCATTCTCTGATTTTTTAATATTTTATCTGACAGCATTAAAATTGAGCATGGAAAAATTAAAGAGAACTTTATCTATCCATGAACACAAACTAATGAGACACAGAATACCTGAAAATCTGTGAAAAAGTGGAGCTTTCCCAGAAGCACCTTCTGCAAAGGAAAAGGAAAGATGTGGACAGACACCTCATTCCAATTTAATTTATATTGGTATAAATCAGAAGTGGCAACATATCAAGTAAATAATGCAGGGATTTGAGAGCAAAGTGTGAAATGTGTAATTTACAGCAGCTTCTGAATAAAACAGTGCAGCCCTATACCTAGCCAACTTGAAGACAGAAGAAAATAAGATTGCATAGAAATAATTCAGCTTTCTCCTTCCACCTTCGGTCACAAACAAGCCAGAAAAACATTATGGACATTATGATCCAGAATTCTAATATAAATCTAAATCTTGATAAGTGGTAATTCCTTTAAGCATCAGTGAATGTGAAAGGTCACTTCACTTTACCAAGTATCTTCATGAGCATGTACCATAAAATAGCAATTCCCAGTGATTCAGGTGAAACAACAGTAGCTTCTGAAATGAAAATTCATCTGTGACCTATAAAGACTATAATAAAACTTCAGGGTTGGGAAAAACACTTGAACTAGCCATGTTCTCTGATTTTTTTCTTTTTCAAATCTCATGTGTTTTAAAGAACTCACCTCATTCCTTTTGCTGTCCAGTACTCTCCCCAGTTTGGCCAGCAGGCTGCCCGCCTCAGGTAAGAGAGGTACAAGGTGCCAGAGCCATGAGCTTCCCAGGTAATTGAAGTAAGAGTATAGTCAACTCTTTGCCACTTATATCACAAGTCTGTCTTAACCCATCATCTCCCCGCTTCCTCACATTCCTCAGCTTGTGCACAACAGAGCTGACAAAGCGACAAAGAATATAGCAAAGCTATTTTTCTTCAAAAGGTTTTTGTTTGTTTCCTTTGTTTTTCATGAGGACAGAACTGCAGGCCTCCA
>NW_010524777.1:0-17955 GCF_000687285.1 Phaethon lepturus | reverse complement strand
ATTCCTGCTCTTCTTGCTAGCTAAGCTCTTCTTGACAAGGTTGTCAGCATTAAAATACTGTTGTTTAAATGTTTTTCTTACTTCCATATGGAATACATAAAAAGTCAAACCAGCCAACAGAGTCATGGTCTCATTCACCCTTCGGAGTAGCTACAGCTTTAGACATCTGTTAAAAATCTGGGTGGAAGCAGAAACATTAAAGAAATAGTTTCTAAGACTGAGTGCCCCTCTAGGAGAGGTGAAATTACCACTGAGCAAAGAAAAGGAAATCAGTGGCTTTACAGCACGATCGCTTCTACCCCTCTATAAACCTGAAAAGCTACTTTGGAAACATCCTAAATGGCGGCTCTGTTGGTTGGCAGGGGGGCAAAAACGTAGATTGATTTGATAAGTCCCTTTTCAACAATCCCTGGGATTGATAGATTTCATGCAGTCCCCACAAGATTCCAGGACACGCTCCTTTCATCCCTTCTGCTTCCCAGCTACATGCTTAGCCCAGCTGCCTGGCAATGTGAATTGTGGTGGAAATCTTTAGGAAATCTTCATATTACAATGTCAAAGGACTTAGGCAATTTCTCCATCCCTCTTTATTTAATTATTTCTATCTCCAAACTTTATTAGTTTTTAATAATGATCACCTATATCTGCAGTTCACACTTCTCTCTCTTCCTTCTCTACAGAAAGAGAAGCAAGCTTTTGCTACAGAGCAGCTGATTGATGTAAGATTTATTCTTTTATTCTTAATAGTCTTTGTTCTATTAATTACGTGGAAATCAAACCAGCCAGAGACCTATTATTCTTAGATTTAGTTAAATCAAGGTAACATGCGAAAAGAGTATGTACATTTTACTCACCTCTTTTCAAGCCTTTTTTGTACAATTTGATTTATTTTTTATCTTCTTGAAAGGATATTTATCTTGGAATCAAGGTTTTCTGATCCTGAAACAAGCTGGAATCAATGGCAATATACGTAACAACTGAGAGTAACAAGTCACAGTGGCCACTGGGCCATTGTAATGACTGAATATTTTTAAAACAAGCTAACTCAGAGCAACTTATTTCACTTAAGAGCATAGTTGCAAGCAAGCTTCATGATGGAGAGTTCAGCTAAGATAGTAGAAAGCCTAAAGGAGTAACACTGGAAGTCATAAAGTGACCCCCAAGGATGTTACAACAATAGAAGTCAAAGAGAATTTTATCAACTTTCAGCAGAGAAGTTCTTTGTCCTACAATATTGATGAAAAATGAAAACAAACTGCATTCAAGCACAGAAAGAAATCATCCATCTATTTGGAAACTGCTGTATCAGGCAGTCCATGGTCTGTACCTGAGGTAAGTAAAGGACAGTGCTATTCTTATCAAAGAATAAGAATTATTGGGGCGGGGGGGGGGGGAAGCTATGACTCAAAATAGAAAGAAGAGAGATCTGCTAAACCCACACCATACTTACCAATTTGGTATAGTGACATGAGGGACTACCCCACTTGATCTAGCAGATTTTGATCTTCCTGTATGCTCTGAAGATTAAAAGTACTGAAGAGAAAACTAAATTTAATGACAGATGTAGAGGTCACTCAGGGCAAGGAGTCATCAGGGACAACTGTTTTCAGGGGCACTTTTAGCATGGTGTGATTTAAGTTTAGCATTGTAAAAGGCAATGAAGTGTACAGATGAGGCCCCTTAGAACAAGAGGAAGTACAGCTTAAGTAGGAAATCTTTACAGAGAATGTCAAACACCATTTATTTCTAACAATGAATGTCTAGCTCCCAGGCTCACTCATGTTTTACCAACAACCCATTCCAAACCTCTGATACCAAGGAACCCAATTTAAGATTGACAGAGACACAGTCCACATTCTGAATCCAACCCCACAAGAATCATTAAAAAGACTGCATTCTACCCATCGCTGGGCTGCCCATCCCTAGCAGTACTGAATCTGCATCACACCAGCTCTTGTGGCCGCAGAGACCAACTGCTGATTAAAAAAAAAATGTTTTATGTGGTGTGGTAGAGGACAGATGGCAGGAGCAGCTGGAAACCTTTGCAAAATATGCATTCTGTAATTATCAAAACAGCAACAAAAAAAACCTCCAGCATACACAGAAAGAACTGCAAAAACCAAAGCTGAATGACCAGGCCAGAGAGCTAAGTGTACAAGAAAGACCAGTCAATCAGAGGATTGTCACTTTTGCGAAAGCAGGCCACCGCAAAGGCTCACCCCACGCAGCAACACTGCTGGCGCAGCGACACACTTCCCACAGCTCCCCAGGGCATGCACAATTGCTTGTCCAAAGCATTACCTTGAAGCTATCAGTTCATCCCTGAAATAGAGAAAGCCACACAGGGTCCAGCAGACTGTGGCTCTTCCAGGCAGTAGTGAAAACACTGCTTTTACTGAACACCCCCCAAGCCCTGGGGGCTGGGGACAGTGCCCCCCCCGGTCTCCTCAACAGCCTAGTATGACTGGGAGAGGAGAGGCCCTAATGACCTGCCTGTACAGGGTACTGTAGGCATGGGATTTGTTTGATCACCACGGCCAACCTGTGGCTGACACTTTCACTCCTCTCCTGTCAGGGGGACATGACTAAAATTGTTTCTCTGCAGCATACAGGACTTGCACTAGATCACACAGATGGGTTGTATTAAGTTAGCAACTTGCTTGTTCTGAAGGCAACAAGACATATGTGGGTACTTTTATAATGAAAGAACAAGTTCTCTTCAGCAGAGATAATTAGCAGATTATAAATGCAATCATACAAACAGCTCAAATTAAGAAACTGCACCATTGGGGGGGGAGGAGGGCTTTCTAGAAACCATTAAAAATCCCTCTAGTGCAACCTCATGCCTCCTACCAACCTGAGCAATCAAAAAAACTGGGTAAACGTTTAGAAAGGGATAAATGTCTTCCCAGTTTTCACACATACTCACATTGCTCCCTGAAATTTAAAGTCTGAACACTCCCATCATACAACTGCAGGTTTCTATTTTTACTTTTCCTCTTCTTCCAAAGCACTTCTCAATCTCACTAACCTACCTGGACTGATTACTTGTGGGAGAAAATCCATGCCCCAGATTCATTACAGGTTCTGTAAAGGAGCATCACAACTTGTTCATGGCATATTTTTATCAGTTGACATCAGTAAGCATTTCCTAGCTAGAGGTGTAAGAGTTGGACTGTCACCTTCAGACACAGCATACAAACAGGTTAAATTTATATGGAAGATTATGCCAAAAATTACCAATATAGTCACTAAGGGGTTTAGAACTGTTACATCAAAAAATTAGTTTTCTTCTGAGCCTCCAGATGAGCAGAACAGGAATCAAACTCCGATTCCATCGGGTACAAGCCCAGGTCCATGCTTCTTGACAGACAAGCAAGCTCTACCAATCTTTTTGCAAGCACGTAGTTTCCTTTCTAAACTTTTCTTGCTGTACTAACTACTGATATTCCACAAGCAAATACTTTCTGCTGCTACCTACCAGGGCAGATGGAACAGCAGCAGAGTCAGACTGGCTTTTCCTGTGTTTGTAGCAAAGGTAATGAAGGGGAACACTGACTTCCCTGCACAGAGCATGCAACAAGTCTCCCTTTGAGACCAAAAACAGAGGAACCATCAACCCACCACCGTTCTGATCTTTTGTCGCCATTATCTGCCTTTAAACATATATTTTTAAAAAAACCAAATGCTAAACTAGTTGGTTACAACAGACATAGCCTGCATGAGCACTCAGTAAAGCACACGTATGCTGGATTTTTGAACAAAGAGCAAGCAAGGCCTGACCAAACTAATTGCTGTTCTATCTCCTTGCCCATGTTTATTTTCTTACATGTGGCAGCTAGTATGTTTTGGTCAGTGTAGTACAGACTCAGTTGGCTGTGAGGAGTCCTTCCTGGCACAACAAATTCCAACCACAATTAGGTTGTCACTTCCAAAAATCATACTTACAAGATGACACTAAACACAGAAGTGATGGGGAATGGCTAAGGGAACAATGGCAGGTAAATTAGACCTTTTCCTACCAGCTGAGATGAACGGGGATCTTCACAACTTAACTGCCCTATCTCAAGATGAACAAGGTATGCAAGAATATAAACTAATCCCTATTAAACAATATTCACGCTATTAACTATGTCAGTTTTGGTTTTATACTAAGAATTTGCAACTGTAAAAGGTATCACATCTGAAAACACACACCAACTTCAGGCTGGGAATTTGGGATCTCTTACGAGATTCGTGGAGTTTGCTTTCAATGGCTTTGAGCCATACTTTCCTGTTTTCGTACTTCACCACTTTCTCAAACGTGAAAACTAATACAATATTAACCACACTATTTATTAGGATAGTCCATTGTGTCCATTCCAGAAAAACAAAAATGATGGTTTGAGGCAGTCATTCTTTTTTTTCTTTACTGCTCTGTTGAGACAACAGTTATACTGTGTTCATTCCCTGACATGAGAAAACACACCTGTTCATTAGCACTTCCCCCTTTTCACAAGCATACATTGTGCTATAAGACTACACAATTGGACAAGCCATTTATTTTGTACATTAAATTTCTCAATGAAACCATTTTCTAGTGTATTGATTTTGTTTCTGACAAGGTGTCCACATCTCTATCTGTCAAAGCTATTCCTTGGGTTTTTAAAAAGTTATGACAGACTAATGAGGTAGCAGAAAAGAACAGTTTTGTAAGGACAACAGAAAATTGTTGCATAAATGAATTATAAGAAGGAAGGAGCCAGGAACTTACAAGTGCATAGAAAGGCATATAAAATTGACTACTACTAGGAGTCTTAGTCATGTTTTTCATGGCTTTCATGAAGGTTTTACCAGGCGGGGTTTTTTTTCACCTGGTTTCACCAGGACTGTCATAGACTATAGTCTCATATAGTGAAAATTCCTAACCACAAGCTTGAAGTAACTGCAAGAAAAAAAATGGTACAAACCAAGAGTAAACACAGTATTTCAGAAAAGCAGACACCACTCATTTGTATAATGGCATTACAGTATTTACTGTTATCTTTTTTCCTTTTGTAATGCTGCACAAATAAAACAATTTTTGTTAAAAACGCCATTTCTTTTCCCCAGTGCCACTGCACATGAGGGTGGTGAGATGAGGGAGCTCTTCACAGGTATTCCCAAGATGTCTCCATGGTACATATGAACACATTGCTAGTGGTTCAAAACCTGTGTGTTACTTCGCAACTAAATGTTAGTACTGAATAGCAGCTGCTATTGCGCCCATTTTCACCAAATTTCACACCCGTTATGATTTATTACAAAATGAAGTGCTATGTTTGCTGTTTGGAAAATCACAGGTAAGTAACACAGCTGTGAAATAAAAGTGTATCATAAAAGGGTAAAATAACAAATCAGACAGCAAGCAGTTTGGTCATCACAGACAACAGCTGCAAGCCTAAGTGGGAGTCTCTCCCAGATAAACTCAGGAAAGAAAGTCTGGCTGCACAGGAGCTCATTACAAACAAGAACTCTTCACTTTCTTTCATAAAGAGTTGAGCCTACACAGCATCCCTGTGATCCAGGAAGATTTAAATGTGCAGCATATTAGTCTGACAGCAGCAAAGACTGGCATGAGGAAAGAAGCAATACCAGTGACAAGAGCTGATTGTCTAACTCTACCAAACAGCAGTGCTTAGCAGTCAACACAGCAGACTTTTCATTTGTTCAAATTTGATAGAAAAAATATAATGCACCTAAGGCAATGTACAGAAATCATGTTTCAGCTAAACTGCCACTTTTATAAACGAAACTTTAGTGCAGCTAACGTTTTTGATATTTCCTGCAAATACATCAGAGATCTCAGGCACTTAGATTAAGGTGCTTGACTTTATGTTCTCATACAACCATATTACACTGACAGGATTTATCTACATGGGTTATGGAAAGTACCTACACCATTGGAACCTGGAGCCCATTCCACAACTGCTTTAGTCTCATGGCAAGAGTGTAAAACGTGACTGATGCAGTGTTGATTCATTTCCAACTTCCATTTCTGAAGTTCCTCCAGAGACCACCAAACCTAATTCTGTAATATAGAAAGAAAAATGAAGCACATTACTATGGAAATTAACGTATTGTTAAAATCTCATGAGTATGACTCTCAGATACCCTCAGATAATTGTAACAACGTCAGATAAAAATAGTAATGATAGGGAAATGGAAGTAATGAAGAGAAGGAAAGAGAAATTGAAAAAAATTATCAATGTTTTCTACTTCCTTCAACTCTTGCTGATTTGCCCCTTTTTCCTTACAACACTCAGTTCCTTTGGATTATAATTATCAGGTCTGTAGGAGATCATTATTTACTTGTGTTTACTAAGTGTTTCCATGCTCAGCCTTATAAAGGATGGGGCTGATAACTGTTTCACTTATGGTGGTAAATGGATAAAATAGAACCTAACACCACATTGTTAACTGTAACTTTAATAGAGAGAGTTTTGTTTAATTCACTTCAGTATTCACCTGAAAGTAAACATTCCTTTTCTGGTACCAGAAAACATTTGTAGCAAAGAGTGCCTACTTATTGCTACTCTATTTTGTACCAGTTCTATAGTGCCCTCAAGAGCTCTTGAATTTTTATACCTGGTTTGATTTACAACATTCTTTGACACAGAAGAGAGCACTTGCTTGAGGTAACATTTGAACCATCATTCAAACTCTTTCATAGAATTTACTCAGGAATATGGTAGAAAAATAAGCACGTCCCCTCTTATTCAATAGCAAATACCCAGCCTCCACTTGACAGCTCGGGCAAAAGATACCATTTTCTTGGATGTCAGGTCTGCAGTGGTATATCATCATGCAGTGAGTGAGTGACTTGTGTAGATTATGCACTAAATCCACCAGCAGGTGGGCAGATTGGTGCTAATAGCCAATGTGCTTTTTTTGGATGCGAGGAAAGTAGCATTTTGCTAATGTTGGTAACAGCTCGCATGGCTTGTGATGTTGCTACAGCTGAAGAATGTCCCTGAATTTTAAATAATGAAGCAGCCTGCTCTGCATTTCTGGAGCCTTATTAGCTACACACAATGACATTGTGAGGAGAATTGTTGAGGACTGTGTCAAGGACTGTCTAGAAAGGAACTATAATTTCACTGTCTCAAGTACTCTTGTAATTCCCCTCACAGTAATAGCTGAGAACCACAAAGCCTTTAGTTTATTTATCTTCAGAACCTCCTCAGAATAAATCGGAAAGACAGGAAAGTGAAGTAGAGGAGTGATCTTAATTTGCTCATGTGCTCAGAAGTACCTTTGAACATCTGAGATGTACTTCACTCAAGATCATATTGAAGACCTTTGGGAAAATGAGAAATTGAAGCTGGGTATCATGAATCCAGCTTTGCCATCTAGCAGTCACTCATGTCTCTGAAAATAAAACTACCATACATTGAGGATTCAAGTAACAGTCCAGGTGCAAAAAGAAAAAAAAATGTCAACAATGGATTTATACAGAAACATGGGATCACATAGGCTTTCTACATCAACTTCTTCCACCAAATTGTGTTCATAAAGAATCTACATGGGACAACTTACACAGGCAGAATATACTACACACCTGCTGAAATCTGTATTAGAAACTTGCTTTGTCATATCAGAGACTTTATCGTGACAAGCAAAGTAAATGCATTTAGCTCTAAACACAAAAAATGTCAAAAACACTACCTTTAAACCCATGGAATATAATGCCTCAGATTTAAATATAGCTCATACATCAGAAATGTGTGGCAGACTATTTGCAAAAGCACCATACCTTCAGACTTAGGCCATTAAGGATCTGGTCCAGATGTCACACGAGATAGCAAGAAATTCCTATTAATTTGAATGACATGTCAGGAATCCTTAAAATTGCAAAGACTCAATCTTAGACTTCAGTCAAATATTTAAATGTATGATTTGGAGGTGAGGAAGGAGGGTACAACTAAGCACATGCTCTCAACCTAAATATTGCTCATTGGAGCTATCCTGCAATGTGTTTTAATCTTATTACTCACTTGACCCTTTTGCTCCTTAGTCCGATAATACGGGTCAGACAATACAAAATAATCTAACATTCACATTTTAATATAGATATCTAGGGTACGTGAAAGAGGTCACCATTTAGGCTATCTTTCTTTTTCCACTGATTAAAGAGGAGTCTAGAAGACTCAAACTGAGTAGATGACTCTATTTTGGAGAGCCAAAGTGAGGTTGTTGATCATGTTGGTGGGGATGTTTGTATTTTCAGTTTTTCACAAAAAGGCAGCACTCTCAAACTAACAAGGTAAAGAGCTGCAACACATTTTCACAAAAAAACCCAGGGTTGGTTTGTGAAGGAATGGAATAGTGTATAAATAGATGAATAAGGGGTCCATTATAGAGAGAGATATATTCCACCTATGAAAGGTTAACACAAAAATATGCTATTTCATACTGCCACTGCTATTTCTCTCCTTGTATTGAATGTTTATTCTATAGGCATACTATGAACACCACAACTCATAAATTATTTGAATGTAAATAGATTTATAGTAGGACAAGAAGGTTACTATATCTGCATCAAATTTTCTATATATTTATATTGTGGTTGGCACAGCCATTAGCAAACACTAGCCTAAATTATTTAGGGCAATCTCTCTCTGAGTCACGAACATTTAAAACTTATTAGTATGTATTAGAACTTTAAATTAATGCCTATCTGCCTACCCTTTAAAAATGTTTTGTTCTGTGGTCTTTTATATGAAATTCACTTCAATTTGCTTCTGAGTACAGTGTTTTGAGCTCTCATTTTAAATGCCAAAGATTTTATTTGAATAAATGATAAGTGAGGAATGGAAACTAACTCAAACCTGCCTATCAACTACACTATGTTAGAGTTCTTGGTCTCTTCTTGTCTTTCTGTTATGACTATAAAATAGTTTTTGAAAAGAACATGAATGTGCTCAGTTGTTCATGAAACACCCCTTTGAGGCAGAGAGACCTGTGCCCTATGCAGCTCTAAGCACAGCATGGAACCAGCTATCCACCAAGAGATTTTTGTTCTTGTGTTGGCCCTCCTGCTGTGACCCTGGGAAAGCCAACTAGCCTCCATATCCCCACCCCACCCCACCCCCCCAACATAAATGTAACTACCTTGAAAAGTACTTTCATTTCCACAAGCAAAAAATTATTACATCAGAATGAACATTAGTATTTGTCACTCCTTCACATGAATCGACCTGTCTGAAAGATCCTTACTTTTTACTGGCACCACTTTGATGGTGAGCTGCAGTGGATATAATAACATGGTAATACTGCTAAAGATTCAGGCTTGATGCCAGAAAGCAGAACATTGCTTTTCATAAAACATTGGAATATATTATTTTAAAAGAACAACAATTACAGTGGTAAAATTTGGTTTCATTGATTTAAACAACTTCATACAGAAGAAAATTTCATGTGACAGTTACCACAAAGCACTCTATCCCTTTTCCAGACTTACAAGCCATAAGCACTGAGCACAACTTATAAACAGCAGTAGTAGGGTTAAAGGATTCCTGCCTAGTCCCTTGCAGGCAAGTTTCAATTCATCCTACTGAGCATCTGAGTAATAGCAGCAAAGCATTTTAATAATTTATGTGTTTGCATGTGGCTCAGCGAAACCCTGTTCTAGCTCAGCTCCTTACTCCTAAAAATACACAGTTGTGTCCTGTTTAGTATTTGACTTATCCCCAGAATGATTATGTTTATTTTTGTCCTGAAAAATTAAAGTGGTTTTTTTTGGTGAATTCTTTTAAACTTTGCTCTTTCAGAAACATAATCTGAGACAAGGGAGTTTTGTACATTTGTATCATGCTCATCTTTTAGTTCTCCAGACTCAGTGTTTGACAGCTGGATCATTCTTATCCAGAGAAACACTCTGAAAATGCAGACGCTGTCTGGCGCCAGGTGCACTGCGGTTACTGAATCCTAGAATCACTGGGGTAGCACGCAGGATGTTCTATTATACTAATGCAATCTCTTGCTCTTCTTAGATTCTGGCTGGAAAAATCTAGCAGGCTTGTTTGAGCAGTGCTCTCACACTGCTTCCTTACTTAAACATCTTTCTTTTTCCTGGTCCTTGAAATAAGCTGGAAAAATCCGTCAGACCCAACTATTAACAATTAAGAATATAGCCAGGAACTGCAGGCTTATGGCATGCATTAAAAAAAAAGATGTTTCTAGTTTGAATATCTTTAAAATTAATTACAGTACAGAATCACAGACCACGTCACTGGCAGATGATCATGGTGTTTTGTTCTTTTTATCTCTCCAGCACCGTTAGCTATTTATTTACAGAAAACACCAAAAAGTGTTTTTCTTGCAAGAGCAAACCAAGTCTTAACTGGAGCCACCGTGCATTCAGGTTCATTAGATACTTAGGATTCAGCCTTCCAAAGAGAAAGTGCAAGTAAAATATGCCCCACTGAATGCTTGTTTATTCTGTTCATCACCAAACCGCTTGCTCATACCTGTTGAAAATTCAGTGTACCTCAATAGATAGCCTTTTTGAATATATTCCAAAAATAATATGCTTCCATGAAATAAACATTAGAATTCATGTAGGTAGAAAGCTCAAATGTCAGAAGAGTTTGACATACCTCTGCCATCTCTACTCACAGATGCACCACACCCATCATCAGTCTCTCGGGCAAAAAAAAGCTGCTTATCTTTACTGATGTACAATTCAGTAGAGTAGCTTGCCAAGTGGTGACCTCTTGCACATCGTCAGAGATCAGCTATCTGCAAAAGTATAAATTGTTCCAGACCAAGTTAATTTCAGTACAAGAGTACCCTGGGTTCTCAGCCTGATCTCATACTGCTTAGTTCTGGAATCATTCCCACAAAATCAGCGGCACATGCAAGATCACAATTAGGAGCTCCATTCTCATAAGCAGAAAAAGTAATGAATTTTCCAGATTTTAAATGGAAACTGTAACTGATGTTAATACATAGGGAGAAATCACTGACTTGCTGCAAAAATGCTTCCACAGAGCAAAGGCGGCCATTTCATTAAAGAGATCTTTCTTTACATGGCAGCTCTTGCCCCACAGACTTCAGCACTCCCATTGACTAATATTGATACAGATAACAAGATAACAGATAACAAGATACAGATAACAGGGGAAGAGCTGACAGAAAATTCTTGTCCTGGAGTGGGTGTAGGTAAAGTGAGAGGGTAATTTGGACCATGGAATTTTTGCAAACAGATTATTTCCTTCTGTCATAAATAAACTATTTGTTCCCCCCTTTACTCAAAGAAAACAAAACCAGATGAAATAAAAGTAAATTGCAACTTCCGTTATTTTTGGCATGTGTATGAACTTAGAAATACTCCACTGGTAACCCAGGAGACAGACAGTAGACATCTGTTAAATTCATGCAGTTGATATAAGGTAAGTAGAGACAACGTATGCTTGCTTCTTACACAACCCCATGAAACTATGCTCCAGACCTTTTCAGGGACCCTTTCGGTCCTCGCACACTTCAGGCATTGGGCTACCACCAAGTATGACACAAAGAACTAGTCGCGCAGGCTTGGAGATGCCAACTGCCATAGAGACACCTAATTTCACATGAGGACTAACAGCCATCAGAAGGCGCAGTGATAGGGCTGGAATTTCATGAAAGCCCACACTCAGAGGGGTCATAATTCAGTTGCTTGTTGTCAGAGATTTTTGTTAGTTGATTGCTTTGTCAAGATGACAAATTTGTTGAAATTCATTGTTGATTTGTTTGTTTCAGTTTTTTAATATAAACAGGCTTTTCATTTGAGAAAGAGAGACTGTGAAGTGTATGCAAAGGTCTGGAAAAATCCACTTTTGCCCTGAGAATGATTAATCCTATGCAGCTGTTCTCCTGGACTATTTTCAAATGTGTTCAATAAACCTTAAAGATTTGTTACAGAGTGGTGACAGAATTATTTTGCTTGACTAACTTCACATTTACATGAACTGTGAAAGCCTAAAATTTGAGAGAAGATATCTTGTACTGATTTGGATGAATAACAGGCAAGAAAATTTTAAATAGAGAGCACCATGAGCATTATAAGACACTAAACACCACCACTCTGTTACTCACTCATATCTGTTAGTTATTCCTGCCTCAAGAAGCTCATTTTACAAGGATTGCTGCATACTGCTCATTGTCCTCAGAACCTGTGCATTTCCTATCTCAGAGGCACAAAATCAGGCTTTTTTTTTTAACAGTCGTTCATGACACATGAGAAAATATAAAGAAAAAAGGTTCAATTAACACATTTTCTTGATATCACAATCCTTTTCAGCTTAGTTTAAAGCCATCTTCCTGATTTTCAGTCATGTTCCTCCCAAAACAATTTCTAGATGTTTTCAATTAATTTATCATACTTGCTTCAGCTGTTTCCTTCTGCTAAGCTAGGCCCTCATTCAAGAGACCATTAAATTGTCTTTAAATTTATACATGTACTTAAGTTTTGTGAATATCAATTTGTCATGGAAGCAATATTAACAGTCCTAATTCAGAAATGGACATAAACCCTTATTTAAACTCTTTCCTCACAAGGGATGTCTTCCCGAATGAGTACTTCCATATTATGGTGGGACATTTTCAAGAGCACTCAAGTAATTTAGCAGACTAGGCATTGTTTGCTTGCAGGTTGGTGTTTTTGAAAAATTATGCTGTTGCTGAATAAGGCTGGATTTGGAGATGGTTTTCAAAAGCTTTTGCTGAATTGCAGCCTTGTTCAGTTCATTTATTTCAGCATAGAAATATGTAGTCCAAACTTTTTATTTAATTCCAGCTCTCACATTTCTATTGGTAACCACCATAAGCCATCTGCTTCCACCTGCTTTGTCCCTTCCTTTCACAACACAAACCTTCAGTTTACCCCTGAAAGAATATTGTCTAGCAGGGGATAAAAAAAGAAGCATTTCTTTTAAACATTCCTTTAACTTGATGCCTTGGGACTGGGTTTCATCCCAACTGCTGAAGACCACAGCCTCTCACTGATAATATCCTTCCTGTTGTGAAACAGCCAGCGCTGCATGGCAGCAGCCCAAAGCAGTTCAAACTACCACTGCAAAGTGCTGCCTCCTCTGTTCTGCACTCTCCATCTCTGCCAGTATAATTCAATGTACCAGCCTTTCTTCTTCCTTTTACCCCCCTTTCTACTGATGACCCTATGAATAAGGCTAATAGCATCAAATGTTTCTGTAACAAACTATATTCTCTTCCAGGTCAGACTCAGCGGTCATCGTCATTCTTCATCCATTGCTTTTATTATGCTTTCCCAAACATTTCTCTCCTTTTAGAAAGGAGAGAAATTTACCTTGATTTTGTGCTGCTTGCTTTGCCTCAGATGCTTCTAGCTGTCAGGACACAAGCAGAAAGTTACCTTCTGATTTCATCCCAAATATCTGTTCATTGGTATTTGGGATCATATTCACATCCCCATCCTGCAAACTCCGTCAGTGAAATGCAGCCAGCAAAGGACACGTAGTAAAAGGAAGCATTCAAACTGCCCCTTTAGGTATGGAGAGAACAGTACAGACATTCCTGCACCTTTCATCATAAAGAAATTACACTTTCTCATCTCCAAGCATCTATAAATATTCCTAATTGAAAAACACCAGCAAAATATAGGTCCTGGCACAATTCACTGGTGACTATGCAGGTTGTGTGCCCTACTCATGTGCCAGTCTGATGACTCTCCTACACTTACAGATGCTTATTTTCACAAGCATCCTTAATTGCAGGAACGTTTTATAACAACGTATGTTTGACATCCAAGTTATCTACCTAATAATTTATATACTGGAAGATGCCACTACTATGCAATCAGAAATTGGAAAATGATTTCATGAGATGCAGATAACCAAAGAACAGGAATTCAAATGACAAAATGCAGCTGTCTCAATAAGCTTCGAGCCTGAAAAACAACCACAGAAAAGCACAAGAGAACACACAGATACGTTCAACTCAAAAACTGATCACAGATAGATCCCACTAATCTCTTCACTCATTCCCAGAAAAGGATGAGCAGTGCCTCTTTTGTGATTTTTCCCTTAAAACTGAATCACTACGTCTGTTTTGCAGCATCCTGTGAAAGAGTCCACTACATACCAAATGCACGTGGACGATGAAATGGTTCTGGAAAACAAAGAGGAGCAAAATTTTCCAGATGGTTACTTGATCAAAACCATTCATCATTTTGCAATACATTTAATCAAAAAATTAAAACAATTAAGAAAGCATTACAACTGAAAGATTATCTGTAAAACAATACTTTATATTTAAATGTATTTAATTCTCTAAATGTAATCAGAATACTTCTCAATTTTAAAATATCACAATTCTAAATTACATGACTATATTTTTTGGATGTGAAAAATGTTTCATTCCCCCTCCCAAACACCCTTCTTTTTCATTTCACTGGAATGACTTCAGGCTAGGATGAGTTGCCCTCTAGATATTCCCATTTCTTTACTGGCCTTTGAGGAGATGAATCATCTAAGTTAGACAAGATCTCAAGATGCATACACAGCATCAAGAGGAAGAGAATTAAAAAAACGAAGCAAAACTTTTTTCTCTTACATCATTCTTATTTCTCTAAATGGAAGTACAATCTTGTTTCTCTACAGCAGAACAGCAAGTTCTTGGCACAGGATTCAATCAGATTGCTTGAAAACTTTGTGGTTAAACAAGATTTCATCTGGCAATCTAGCAAGGCTTACACTGAACGCTGAGACTTAGTTCTAGTGTGATCCCACCATGAAATATGAACTCCCAAAACAAAGAGCTGAACATTGGCATAGCAATTTTTCAGCTATCAGAAGCTAGACTCTCCTGATGACACATTACTGACCGCTGAGTGGCAGTGTAAGGAAAACAAAGCCAAAAACAAACATAGTGAAAATCCATGTGGTCTTCCACTGAATCCATATCATCACAGAAACTACCTGAACATTCAAACAAAATATCCCCGTTAGGAGAGAGACATTTTATCAGAGAACAATCGCTGATGTACCATACTGCATCCCAGCCACGTTAGCTGTTTACAGTATTTCATATATGAAGCATTTAGTAAGGCTTCTGCATCTGTATCTCAAATATGTACTGTGTTTAAGAGAGGATTAGAAAATCCTTAGGCTTTTTAAAGAAAATTCAGAGAAAGTTTGTCATTTTCTGTTAGATTATACAGGACTTTGCCCTAAAAGCAGAAGGATTATAAATCAATTTGTCAGTAAGATGGATATTGTTAAAACAAAACAAAAAAAACCCCACTGCGTTCAATATCAAGTGAATATTCAGAAAATAATGAAAATAAAACCTTCCTGAGGAAGAGTCATGGAATTGAGGAAAACCTACAAAATGTATTGTGACCTACACAGCTCTAATAAGAATAATTGCCTGAAACAGTAACCTTGAGTTGCTTTCCAATAACACTGGGGGGGTGGGGAAACAAACAACAAGCTTTCTGAAACAGAGAACTCCATAAACACCTGAAACACAGAGCAAACATCAAGTACAAAAAGAAGTCAAAAGAAAACTTCAACCAGGCTAATGGGTAAGTAAGTACTTGCACTGATTGATTTATGAGAGCCTGAAAAAAGACATAGTGGGCTACCATTTATAATCTAGTAACAACTGTTTACCTACCTTTTAAGATCAACAGAAGTCAGAAAGAAAACAAAAACATGCTGGGATGAAACACTAGTGTTACCAAAAGGATTTCAGGTACAATCTCTTGATTCCTCAGCTAGTGCACTCCCCTCTGCTCAGTAAATACTCCGCTGTTTTGAGAAGTATGGGATAAGCAGCACAAGAGGAAGCTTTAAAAATGGCACATGAAAACTGAGAAAGTGTTTCTTATTTGCAAATAGCTAATTTGGAAAAAAAAGTAAAATGGGAAGGCGAGGAAGAGATGTTGCATTGCCTTGCACTATGCAGAAAGGTGCTAACAGATGGCTGGGTGCAATAGTCCATAGGCTAGAAAGATGAAAGCAACACAGAAGTCTCTTTCAAGATACAGTATATCTGCACAAAAGATGAATGCTTCCTCCCTTTATGCTGCTTCCTAAGATGTGGTTTCATCTTCAACTTAAACCCATCTGAACCCACACTCATGTCTGTATGCTCCTGCCCTTTTCTGTGTCACCACCAGCAATCACTGGTACGTTGCAAGTCAGCCCAACTTGCTGATACAGCTGAAAGTTAATTTGTTTTCTTCCTCTATGGTTGTCTGCATGGCCACACAACTGCTAGCACCAACCAGGGAAGGCAGTGCACAATCATTTCTGTGGATGAGACGAAAAGATTGGATTGCCCTTTTCAGCAGCAACTACAGCCTCTTAGGGTGATTTATGACAGTAAACTGGGGAAAGTAAGATCATAGAATAAACACGGTTTTCCAATCTTTCTTAATGCTCCGAATGATGAGAAACCTGAAACACCCAGCTAGAAGAGCTGCAATCAAGTACACCACAAGCTACCCAGCATCAGGAGGCAGTCTTCCAAGACTCAGTGCATTCACAAACTTTCTGTGCAAAAACTACTGAATGTATGCTGTATTTCACTCTTTGGAGTTAATTAAGCAAAACACGTAACAGGACATGAATCATGACGTAATAATTTATGAATAGGGTGTTGTAAAACATGAAGCCAAATACAGAATATTGGTGCAATTAGGCAAAGCTAGTAACACACTATCCTAGCATAGCCTCTTCAGTGAAATTGGAAAAGGACACCATAAGAAAGAAAAATAAAGAAAAAAAACCCCAACTATTAGTCAGTCTGCCTGAGTGGGCTGTGCTGGGTTATCAGAATTGCTGACAGCTGATGCTGTGCACCAACACTGGGTATCTCCCCTGTGTAGTACCAACGAGCTTGTGGCCTCTTGCCATATGGTATGATCTCTTCAGGTCTTACACACTAAAATGGAGCAATCTGAATAAGCTTTGAATTATCTAACAGCAATTCATGACTTTACTCAGGAAAAAAAGTCTGAAGACAATGTCACCGGCACAACCCAGGTTGGATTCTTGACACTATATGTGTACCTACAAACATGCCAAAAAACCACAGCAATAACATGAAGTGTACCAAAACAACTGCCCCACTTCCCACTCCCCAACAATGCAGTTAAGACCAGAAGAAGCTAAGCAGAAAAGTTAAATACAGTTATGGAAAAGGACAGATGAAAACTGTTCCTGGCCTGAGCTTTTGAATTTCTTTTTTTTTTTAATTTCTTTCTTTTGAATTTCTCCTTCAACTGTGACTTACCTATGACGAAGGTGACCAGACTGAAGGGATGAATTACACCCAAAACTTAAAAGCAGCTGATGCTGTTTCAGCCATTGGTCAGCCAAATCCTTCCGGTGGTTCAAAATACACTGTCAAACCCACCCTGCAATTACCCAGGGAGGCCAAATACCACTAAGGGGCATCTGCATTCCCCCAACTTGGCCTTCTGGGTTTGAGGGATGGCCTCTCACCCCCCTGGCACCACCACCATTGCCCCTGAGGAGAAGGCTGTCCCATTCCCACCTCAGGAGTATCTGCTGTGTTACTCTCCACTGTAAAAACATGTATTTCTCTTCCTCACACTAAAAACTGCATTTACCTCCCTGGCATGTGCATTACACTCAACGCTGCCGCTTTGGTGCCATTTGGCCCTTCAGCGGGGCTCCCCCCAAGGAGAAGTTTGTGTTTTGCAAGATTCAGGCCCAATTTCTTTTCCACCCCCATCCGATGGCCTCCCCCCGTCCCCACACACAGACACAACTGAATAAAATCCTGCCCGCCTACCCGCCCTTCCTCCCTGCCTTTCACCTCCACCAGCTTTCCCTCCTCTGGAAAAAAACCCAAAGCCAACCAACCGCACCTCAAGCAAAGACGAAACGCATTTGAGCCCCGGCCTGCAGCCCTGCGGCCCATCGCCTCCTCAGGTCAGCGGCC
>NW_010524776.1:0-8297 GCF_000687285.1 Phaethon lepturus | reverse complement strand
TGGAGCACAAGTCTTATGAGAAGCGTCTGAGAGAACTGGGGTTGTGTAGTCTTGTGAGGCTGAGGGGAGACATCATTGCTCTCTACAACTACCTGAAAGGGGGTTGTGATGAGGTGGATGTTGGTCTCTTCTCCCAGGTAACTAGTGATAGGACAAGAGGAAATGGCCTCAAGTTGCACCAGGGGAGGTTTAGACTAGATATTAGGAAAAATTTCTTCACCAAGAGAGTGGTCAAGCATTGGTACAGGGTGCCCAGGGAGGTGGTGGAGTCGCCATCTCTGGAAGTGTTCAAAAAACATGTGGATGTGATGCTTCGGGACATGGTTTAGTGGGCATGGTGATGTTGGGTTAATGGATGGACTTGATGATCTTAAAGGTCTTTTCCAACATTAATGATTCTGTGATTCTGTGATTCAGAGTCAACAAACACAAATGTTTTTTACTATGACTAATACTCTAAATGTAGTGGCTTCTGAAGGTGGAAACAGTAGCAATAGCATAGTTGAAATGATACTACAATGGTAAAAAATAAGCTAAGATCAAACAGACAAGGCACTAAAAAGAATACTTCACCACTCCCGCCCCCCCAGTAACAGAAGTATGAATAGTATAGCAGCAACGTAAAGATGTACTTCCAGTCAAGTATGAAAAAAAAATAAAAAAGAGCAGATTTTAAGAGGCAGAGAACTCACTTGCTGTATCTTCAGATTTAACCATCTATTTCAAAATCATCAAGTTTTTTCTTAGGTTTGCATTTTAATATAATAAACTCTTTTTCCTTATGACTTTAAATATTACAGAAACTTCAATGAGATAATAAATGTGTTCCCAAATGACCAGTGATCCAAAACAGAAGGCATTGGTCAATATAAAAGTGACACGAATGTACTGTCAGAAAACCTTAAGGCAATTTTTACATGAGAAATAAATTTTTTAGCAATCGGAGACTAGACAGAGACCTTCAAATGAACTTCACACAGGTTCCCAGATAATAGCCTCTTTCAATGATTACAGTGCTGATTGAAGCTTAATTAGTATCCAGATTAAATTTTTAATGTGAAGTTTGGGTCACTTTCTCAAATTTTCATCATCAGTCCTTTTTTTTAATTATGAGTACTTTATTAAAAAGTGTTATCTTTTTCTTGTGGTATCAAATAGCTCTCCTTTCAATGAGGAAAGTTAGTGGGAAAATAGTATTCATTAGAAGTCCAATTTTTCTAGTAATACCCAAATATATACAGAATATCTGCAGTCTTAGAGACAGATTTCAAAAATTTGGTCAGATGTACACAGATATTACTGGTGTCTATGAGATTGTGGAAAATGCAGTTGGTACTTTCTGTAACTTTCAGTGCCTAATTACCTTGAAAAACCTGGCCAATTACTTCCTCACTATTTTTAGTGTGGGTGCCCGTCTTGTGTTTGTATTAATCCTTCCATTGCTACAATGCTGTGGTTTAACCCCAGCTGGCAACTAAGCACCACGCAGCCACTCACTCACTCCTTCCCTCACAGTAGGATGGGGGAGAGAATCAGAAGAGAAAAACGTGAGAAAACTCATGGGTTGAGATAAAGACAGTTTAACAGGGAAAGAAAAAGCGAAGAAGTAATCCATTCATGACTCCCCATGGGCAGGCAGGTGTTCAGCCACATCCAGGGAAGCAGGGCTGCATCACGCGTAATGGTTACTTGGGAAAATGCCATCACTCTGAACGTCCCTCCACCCCTTCCTTCTTCTTTGCCCCAGCTTTATATACTGAGCATGATGTCATATGGTATGGAATATCCCTTTGGCCAGCCTGGGTCAGCTGTCCTGGCTGTGTCCCCTCCCAGCTCCCCGTGCACCCCCAGCCTGCTCACTGGCAGGCCAGTCTGAAAACCAGACAATCTTTGACTGCTCAGCAACAACTGAAAACATCAGCACGTTATCAACATTTTCTCATCCCAAACCCAAAATATAGCCTCATACTAGCTTCTGCAAAGAAAACTAACTCTATCCCAGCTGAAACCAGGACATAGATGAACAAAAAGAGAAAAAAATATGACTCACTTTGTAGCATTTCTTCCAGTAACTCCTATGAATTTCAAAGCACTGCATGTTTATAAATCTAGCTAATTAGGCACTCAGATACAATACTAAAGCAAATTTCAGTGTGCAAAGAAACAATCATGTGAACTGAAACATATTTGCCTCTGTTCATCTATTTGTCTTGCTTTGCTTTTCTCTTTTATCTACCCCTCTGACAAGACGTTCTTTTTCATTTTGTTTTTCATGCTTGACTGGAAATGCCTACTCCACGTTGCTACTGTACTAGCTACACTTCTGTTATTATTGACAAAACATATGCTCTTTTTACTGCCTTGTCTGTTTGGTCGGAGCTTAACTTTTACCAGTCTAGTACCACTTCAGCTAAGCTGCTACTTTAGAACTGTCTTCACCCTCAGAAACTGCTATATCCAGAGCTTTAGTCGAAGTAGAGAGTCTTTGGGTTTTTCCACTTAATGCTTGTCATGGTTTAGCCCCAGCCAGCAACTAAGCCCCACGCAGCCACTTGCTCACTCCCCCACAGTGGGATGGGGGAGAGAATCGGAAGCGTAAAAGTGACAAAACTCATGGTTTGGAATAAAGACAGTTTAATAAGTAAAGTAAAAGCCGCACACGCAAGCAAAGCAAAACAAGGAATTCATTCACTGCTTCCTATCGGCAGGCAGGTGTTCAGCCATCTCCAGGGAAGCAGGGCTCCAACACGTGTAATAGTTTCTTGGGAAGACAGACGCCATTATTCCAAACATCCCTCCCCCCCTTCCTTCTTCTTCGTCCCAGCTTCATATACCGAGCATGATGTCATATGGTATGGAATATCTCTTTGGCCAGCCTGGGTCAGCTGTCTTGGCTGTGTCCCCTCCCAGCTCCCCGTGCACCCTCAGCCTTCTTGTTAGCAGGCCAGCATGAGAAGCTGGACAGTCCTTGACTGCTCAGCAACAACTCAAAACGTCAGCATGTCATCAACATTTTCTCATCCCAAATCCAAAACACAGCCTCACACTATCTTCTATGAAGAAAATTAAGTCTACCCTGGCTGAAACTAGGACAATGCTTTTGCAAATTCTACCTTTTTAGCAGTGACAATATCTCTACTCAGTAAAAAAAACTACAAAGGTTTAGTTGGATTTCTGAGTGTTCACAGCCTCCTTCTGTGCAGTGAGTTTTGCAGAGGAGTTCTTGAGTCTTTCGTTTCTCTGTATCACTGCTGCTTCCATATGCAAGGAATGATAGGTGAGAAAATTCTTCCTTTTAGAGAAACATTCATGACAACTTCAAGAGTTCCCCAATTTAAAATAAGAGAGTCAGCAAGAAAAAACGAAGTTTTTCTCCATTTACATTTACATTTACATTTACATTTACATTTACATTTACGTTTACGTTTACGTTTACGTTTACATTTACATTTCCTACTATCAACAGTGCAGTTCTAACAAGCTAATTGATGCTTGCACATAGTATTACCATATAAGTAGCTTCTCTTGGACTGCCATTCAGTTAAAAATCTCCATTGCCTACAAAAGCCCTGGACAATGACAAGAAGACTCACCATCAACACTTTTAAAATAAATGTTTCAAAATGCAAAATGAAAAATTGGACATGAGACTGCAATGTGTACCTGCAGCACAGAAAGCCAATCATATCCTGGACTATATAAAAAGAAGCATCTCTGGTGAGAGCCCACCTGGAGTACTGCGTCCAGCTCTGGAGCCCTCAGCACAGGAAAGACATGGACCTGTTGGAGTGGGTCCAGCAGAGATGTTTCTTTTTATGCAGCCCACGATATGATTGGCTTTCTGGGCTGCAAGTGCACATTGCAGTCCCGTGTACAATTTTTCATTCACCAGTATCCCCAAGTTTTTCTCTGCAGTGCTGCTCTCCATCCATTCATCATTCATATTTAAGGAAGGGTAAAAAATGCTGCACAGCAGCTGTGAGAGGAGTGAGAAAATACAAAGCAGCCCTGCAGACTCAGGGTTCCAGTGTCAGTGAAAGAGGAAGGGGAGGAGGTGCTCCAGGCACGGACGCAGAGATTCCCCTGCGGCCTGTGGAGAAGATCATGGTGACAGAAGTTGTCTCCTGCAGCTTGTGGAGGGCCATGCTGGAGCAGATATCCAACCTGCAGCCCATGGAGAACCCCACAATGGAGAAGGCTGCTGGCAGGAACAGCAGCCTGTGGAGAGGAGCCCTTGCAGGAGTAGGTTTTCTGGAAAGTCTTGTGGCCCATGGGAGACTCGTGCTAGAATAGTCCGTTCCTGAAGGATTGGATGCTTGGAAAGGACTCATGCTGGAGCAGTTCTTGAAGAACTGCAACATGTGGAAAGGACCCACATTGGAGAGTTCATGAAGGACTGCATCCCATGGGAGAGACCCTACGCTGGAGCAGGGGAACAGCATGAGAAGGAAGGAGCAACAGAGATGAAGACTTGTCACACTCCCAATTCCTCATCTCCCCTGTGCTGCTCAGTGGGAAGAAGGCCAAAGAGTCAGGAGTGAAGTAGAGCCTAAGAAGAAGAGGGGTGGAGGGAAGGTGTTTTTCATTTTCTTTTTATTTCTCACTATCGTACTCTGTTATTAAATAGCAATAAATTAAATTCTTTGCAAGTCTGTTTTGCCTGTGATGTTAACTAGTGAGTGGTCTCCCTGTCCTTATCTCAATACATGAGCTTTTTCATCATATTTTCTCTCCCTGTCCTTCTGAGGAGAGGGATACAGCAGCTTGGTGGGCACCTGGCAGACAGAAAAAGTCAATCCACCACAGCCATCCATACCCTATTTGCAAAGTTATTTACATTAACGAAGTTAATTGGAACCTGATAATTTTATCATAAGGAATAATCTTTACACTTTCTTCTCTTTAAAACTCTTCTTTCTCCTTGGATTTTAGTGGAAATTCAGGGTTTTTTATTTGCATAGACTATCTAAAAATTTTCATTATTTATCTGGATATTTTTGGTAATTCAAATTCTGAACATCTGTTTGCTCTTTTTATTTCCAATTTGCACATTACTTGCACTGGTTTAAAGTGTGCTAACTCTCAAATATCCTTACATATTATTGTGTCACTTAAATAAATAAAAATGTGACATCTATAATTTTGAAATGTAATTTGTGATTAGATTTAAATTTTTAAAAGTAAATTAGGTTGAGATACATGTGATTCTTAAAGTACATGTAAATATTTTCATTTGATTATAAAAAGCAATTATGTTGACAAGCAATACATTTGAAAGTGAAAGTGAGGTTATTGAAAATTAATGTAATCATTGAACTGCTTGATAGCTCTTGAAAATGTGATAATAAAATAATTCAAGGAGATGTCACTTTGCAGAGTAGAAAAAGCAAGGTTTGGACAAAAGTAAATGTTCTAAGAAAATCAAATAATGTTACAGACAAGAAAATGCTGTCATACTCAAATATAGGCTTTAGACATTTATTTCTGACAGACATATCACATAAAACTCCCATACTTCTATGCCTGGAACATTTTACCAAAATAAAATTGCTTAAAGGTGATAAACTGGAAATAGCCATGGGCTTAAAAGGGACCTTTAATGCTTCCTAAATACATGTTCTGTCATGCACCTGGGCTTCTCTAAGCAATCTAGTCAACCAAATTCTTCACTCATTCCTAGTAGTTATGTTTCCAGAGCTTAGTTTCAAAAAAAATTTTGGAACCTCAGACTAGACCAAATAATGGAACATCATGGCCATGAAAAAAAGTAACCCTATGATATATCCCTGTAAGAAATATAACAACAACTGTTTGGGACCAATAGAAGAATACTAGCCACAGAACTAGGTGTTCAGTTTCTCTATAGAGTGTAACAGAAGAAGTAAACATCTCTGAACGGTACTACAAAAAAGTATGGTGATGTACTACACGAAGTATGGCGATGCATTTAGCCAACAGGAGGTGCTAAGCACAGAGGTTTGAATGATAACGTTGCCTTACACTGAGATTAAATGTGTATGTTAATGTTCAGGTAGGTATTCTTGTGCTTCTGGTCTTTGGCATCCAGAAGAATTTGGATAGAATGTAAATGCTTTGTCCAAAAGTGTAATTCAAAAAAACACAGTTATTGCTTAAGATTGAAACAAAGGTCTGCCTGATGTCTGCAATAACTTATTTCTGCATGTCCAATACTGAGTAACCACCTGAAGGCCTAGCTCCTGCTTATGGTCCATTGATATCCACAAGGAAGCGTTCAGAAAGGTTCAGCCCATGGTGTCAGGATTGCTTTTTACAATAATGCACTTTCTTTTCAGTGGGAACTTTCTTTTTTCTGTCTCATCAATCAAAGGCGATGATGTTACCACATACCACAGTCACTCAGAAAGTGGATGTCATAAGACCTGTGTTACGCCCAGGCTATAAAGCCATATCTTGAACATCCCAGGAGAATGTGTAAGCAGAGAGAGGACTGAAATGTACTCTTCCTGTTCAAACAGACATGCTAGATGGGAGGTCAAGGGGAGAAGGAAATGAGAAAAAAGATCTAGTAGCTGAGCAGTTAGGGCAGCTGTGTTCTGCTGTCTGCAATCATGATTGAGTACTTTTAATGCAATTATTTAGATAAAAGCATATAAACAGTGAGAGTAAAAGGACTGAAACTTGTCTCTCTAGGCAAATCCCGAGTGCTAAACAAGAATTATCCTATTCATGTTTTATACGCCTTCTGAAGCAGTTCCTTTTCTATTAGCTTTACAAAGTGAAACTAGAAAGGGTACATCTACATGGCTGTATTTAGGAAAGCAATCTGGAGCTTTGATTAAGAACCAGCTCTTCAGTTCTTGAGCCTGGGATAATTATATGATTTCTCTTTAACATAGGGCACCCAGATCACTGATGAAGAGCACCACATTTGCTTACAGTCAACCATGCCAGCACTTCTGAAGAAGGCTGGGACAGCCAGCGAGCAGTCCAGGGGCTCAGGCCAGTCTGCAAAGCTGTCTTCCCTGCCCCCGGGTATGCCGATTTACTGGGGCTGAGAAACTGGGGGGAAATGAAAGGTAAACGAGGAGATAAAAAATCGATGTTGTTTTTCATAGGTCTTACTGGATCAAAGGCAGTACAGTATAAGCAGTATGAGATGGTCTGACCCTCAAACATGTGGCTATGATAAACATTTCCCCTTGTTCTTACACAAACTGAAATGAGAATATCATGTCATTGCCCATAACAGAAAAAAAAATGCTTTTTCTGGTAGTGGGCCAAAACTCTTCATGGAGGTCAAGATTTGATGACAGTGAAGAACAAGTGACATCAAATGGGCAGAATTTGGAACCTTCATTATAGTGGAAAAGTGAAGACAGTTATGCTATCAGAGCACAGACTACAGTCCCAGTGTGGCTAGACAGAAAATTACATATTATTTTCCTTGTAAATTGAAAACATCCATATGATATGGCATATATTTTAAATACGTATGTGATTCTGCACTTTGAAGGCAGATCTAAATCTTTAAATATGACAGCGGTTTTAGTATTGTGTATCTTAGCTTATGTACTATTTAATTGACTAGAGACAGTCAGTAACTGATCAGGTTGCATCTTACATGCAACAAAATATGCAGTTACCTCTAGCTGAACTATACTGATCAACATTTTATTATCGAGTCCTTTTTTGGCTGAATAATTGCAAAATGACAAGAATATGTGCACATTCTAGAGGAATGACAGCAAAAATAACATGTGGATATTTGGTCTTTAAAATGAAAGAAAATAAAGAAGAAACAAAGGGCAGAGTAGAGCTTGTTAGACATGGATGACAAAGAGAAGTAACTCTAAATCATTTAAAAAAAATGAATCAGATTATAGATATAGAAAGAGCAAACTTTGATCTTTCAAAGACTAAATGACAAAGAAACTATAGTGCAGTCCATGTAGTCAAATAATGACAAATCTTTGGAAAGAAGAATATAACAAATACATGTGTAATTCAGCATAAGAAACAGAGAATAAATAAATGTTATATTAGTTATGAACATTAGGGAATAGTATTTCTAAGAAGAGTTTATTGACTCCATTTTAGATGTGGGTGAATGTTGGTTATGACTTTGATATCTCAGGAAAATGTAATCAGTACAAATGGATGAAACTAGGAAAAAAAGAGACAAATAAAAATGTTCATTTATCTAATGCAAATAAAATATAGGAAATAAAATCTATTTTTAAAAATAAGTAGATATAAATTAATCTGATACATTATATGAAGGTTGCAGCAGCAATCGTATATAATTAAAATATAAT
>NW_010524775.1:17774-22042 GCF_000687285.1 Phaethon lepturus | reverse complement strand
GCTGGGGTCAGTGAAGGGAGGCTGGGGATCAGGCAAGGATAGGAGTTGGAGGGGCAGGTGATGTGGAAGGGCCCAGGAGCACAGCAAGAGACCTTTACCTCTGTCTTGCTCTGCCTGCATGAGGCCTTCAATGCCATGTCCACCCCAGGGAGCCCAGCGAGGACTCAGTGGTGTCCAGGCTGGAGGTGGTGACCCTGCCCTCCCGCCTGCCTGGGGGCCTGCCGGTGATGAGCTGCGCCCGGGAGCTCCAGCTGCCTGTTCATGAGTGGCCGGACACGGGACCAGTGGCACAATTTGATGTGGGTGTGGTGGCATCGTTTGGACGTCTCCTAAGTGAAGACCTAATTCTGCAGTTCCCATAGTGAGTTGACAGGCCATTTATCGCTGATTTGTTAGCATAGCTAGACTCTATTTTTGAGTCAGCTCCTGTGACTTGTAGCAGGTGAAGTCACCTTCTTCCCTGGGTTCTTCTGCTTAGCCTGAGCCCTACTTCTGTCATTGTAAGGTTCAGTGTTGTTAACACGTTGATGTAGATCTATGCAAATATTCAGCATAATGTGTATACCTTTATTCCTCTCATCTCCCTTTCTGTGTTCACTGGGAAACTGAATGTTGTAGAGTGTGAATTTTCCTTTAAATATATATTTAAACCAGTAACACTTCAGAAGGTCTGAGGAGTTAATTCTTAAAGTAGTTTCCGTCTAGTAAATATTGGACAGCCATTTACATAGGCGTTCAGCTTCAGGTACTGCTCCTATTCTAACTTTAAAATATTTCAATTCAGTGGCGTGCTGAATGTCCATCCCAGCTGTCTCCCACGATGGCGTGGTCCTGCACCAGTAGTCCACACGGTGCTTCATGGTGATAAAGTGACAGGGGTGACAATTATGGAAATAAGACCAAAAAGGTATGTTAGTTGTGTTTCCCAAAACAACTCACTGCTGCTGTTACCTCTCAGGACTTTAAATCATCAGCACTTATGTTATCATTTAAGTTGTTCTATGTAGTCACTTTTTGGTTTGTGTTTGTTTCTTTTTTTAAATGTGTGTGTTTAATAATAAAATTTCAAATACTAACAAACTTTTATCTGACCATATGAGACTTGTCACAAATACAGTATTTTAGTGAGTGTGTAATTTGCACCCTAGACTGCTACATCGGGGGGGGGGTTAAGCTTTTAAGAAATAGTCTTTATTGATTGAAGTATTCAGTAGTCACATTGTTCATGTACTACTTCTTTGTAGAAATTGCTTCCTATTAATCTTCTTTTCTAAATGTGTAGTTAATATTATGTTACTTTATTTCCAAAATAAATGTAAGACCAAGAACAATGCTATATGTTGAAAGGACTTTTCCTTATTGTAGCAGCCTTGGGTACAGTTTTGTTAATGTCTTCAACCTGTTTATATTATGCTGGTGCTGCCAGCAGTAGTAATCCCAGGCCTGTTCTCTAATTCTTAGTATTACTAAAGGGAGCAGACAGAACAAATAGTGACACAGCTAGGTGGGTAGGATTGGTATGACATGGCAGAAAAGAACTGTTTTTCAGACTTCAGAGTCACCTATAAGTGAAACAGAGAACAAGAAATTGCCTGTCCAGGGATGAGAGACGTCATCTGTTTTAGCTTCAGCACAAAGTCTAGCTTAACAGCTTGTGAAAACACCTTATCATAGTTATCTTTTCTTTCTTAGATGCTTGTCTGATAATAGATCTCAGGAAAGCGTGAAGCAAATTTCTTCTGAATATTTCAGGTTGTTTTCTTCTGAGATCTTACGCTTCTGAACTGTAAATTGTGCATTCATATCATTCTCAGCTTGCTGAGGTGAATCTTGCTTGCCAAGATATATTCTTTTCCCTGTGTTTTCTTGTGAACCAAACATTATTTGATAATGTGTGAAAAACAAAGTTTTAGGAGGGACAAAAAAGGGTAATTAGTAACTGAGTTAATGTACTGAATGTAGAATTTTGAACCGCTAATTGAGTTACAGCTTCTCCTCCAGTAAGCTGGTATGTTTTCTGCCTTATAGGTTTGATGTAGGTCCAATTATCAAGCAAGAAGAGTTTGCTGTTCCTCCCCGCTGTACTGCAAAGGAGCTGGAAGTGATGTTATCAAAGATGGGTGCAAACATGGTAAAGTCATGCAAGCTCGTGTCACTTCTGATTAGTACCTTGCTTTTAATATGTGTAAACAGAGTTCTTTTTAATCTTGTTCTGAGTTGACTGCAACTGTTAAGAGGAGAGTGATCTGAAACTTAGTGTTTGTGAGCACTTTGCCTTGCTGAGAGGAAAGATGAGTGGTGTGTGATAAGATGTCAGTGTTGGTCCTCTGCATTGCCATTCTGTTTCTGTTCAGTGAAGAACTGAAGTGCTTTGTATGGAAACAGTGCAGTTTCTTCTTTCATTGAAGTCAATATATGCTTTGTCATCTTAATAACCAGCTTTTGTACTGTCTAGGATTAATATCAGAGAGGAGATCATCCATAAAAGAATACTTGCTTTTTTTAAATTGTGATTCAGTGGGAATGATGTCTTCAGTGTGTTTATGTGTATGACAGAAGTCTTCTGAATATACTGCCCCAATTTTCTAAAAGCTCACAAGAAAGTTTCACTGATGAAAAATTAAGTACTGTATTTGTATGTCTTGGAGTTACTGTTAATCTAGTCTACTTAGCTTTGCTAATACTCTGTACAAAATTTAATTTTGCAGCTGATATCAGTTTTGAAAAACTTGCCTGAGAGTTTAAAAAATAAAAAAGAGCAACCAAAAGAAGGAGTAACATTTGGTAGGTACCCATCATATTTAATGCAATTTGCTCATTTTTTCTTTTATCAGGTGGAAAACTAAGTTTTTTCGTACTGTGCTGGGTTATATTTTTTTTTTTAAATACCTTTCTCAGTATGGTCTCTGCACTGCCTTTGCTGGCTTAAAAAAGTCATACAGAGGGAAAAAAGCTTCAAGATTCTTCTTCAGACTTACTACCTTAATTTTTTTTTCCCAGTTGCCCATAAAATATCAAAATCGCTCGTGATGTCACAAAATCTGCGTGACTTTGTTATTCTTCATGGTTGAGATGCAGACAGAAGAGTTACAGCCATGCTTGTAAATATATGTTATCAGTTTTCAGTGCAATGGGTAAATAAGAGGACAACTGAGCATAAAGTATAAGTAACCCAAATCAAGGTTTTTACAAAATCTTATTTCCAGTTGTTGTCTAAGGTACCTATGGCTAGATGGTAAACCTGCCATTGGTCAGGATAAAGTCTGGTTTAAAATAGGATAAAATAGTACAGCTATTTGTTTGCAAAAAGATGCAAAACAAAAGATGAAGTCTTCTAATTTTTTTTTTCCCCCTAGCTCCTAAAATATCAATAGCTATGAGTTGTATAAAATGGGAAGAGCAAACAGCTGCACAAATAATTCAACTGCATCGTGCAATAGGAAGTATGGTAAGACAGTGGATTTTTTTTTTAAAACCCTTTTCTATCCTCTAGTATGTGTGAGTTTGGAGATACTTTAATGACTAAAACTCAAGTTTAGTTATTTTAGCCTCTAAAACCTAGCATGTGTTTTAAAATCCCAGGATAGATTAGCATTAGAAGTGGAATTAATGTGGAGGAGAATTTTCTTGAACTTGATCCCAAGTGTGAAATCATCTCAATAGTTTTGTATTGTTTCCTTAGCTCTGAGATTTCCACTGACACATTTGGGAGGGTTTCAGAACACTATAATGACATCTTTGCATGTCAGTAAAGAGTACAAACAGCTACAGTAAACAGCTGTTGCTATTTGCTACATATGCTAATGGTTTGCTTGTCAAAGAGATGAGGAAGAACATGAAAAAGTAGATATAATAAGGAAAGTCTCTTATCTGGACATATACCTAATTTTTTCCCCTAATGGTATTATCACAAGTGTCTTGCATAAGAGAAAAACCTAGACAGTTGCCTGGAAATCATGAAAGTATTCTCATTATGTCATCTGCTTCTGTTTCCAGTTTCCTTTGCAGACACTCTGGAAGGGTAGTACTGTTAAACTTCTGGATTTTGTGGAAGTGGATAGTATCCCTGGTTTTACTGGTACTTACTTTTAATTTAATCTGTTAAATTAAAACTTCCTGTCTTTTCAAACATTGACTTGGAGATCGTACACAATTGTACTAAACGATAGCTTAAAGTACTGCTTTCTCAAACTCTCAAATTTAGTAGAAGTCAGTCTCACATATGCTCAGAGCACAATAAGTTTCTGTGCCCAAAGATGAGCATAAGG
>NW_010524775.1:0-17743 GCF_000687285.1 Phaethon lepturus | reverse complement strand
ATTCCTGCTTTGTGGTGATGTTGAAAGCAGCAGGTATAGTCTTGTGAATCCTGAGATTAGAGGATTTTAATCCTTTAGTTAGGAGATTCTCTTTTAATACCGTTGTCTGGGGATCTCTCATGAAGAAAGCTGTCCCTGTGTACTGTCGCTTAAACCTTTTCCTGTAGTAGTCCGTGAGTCTGAGCACCTTGTGGGCTGAGTGGTGTGCCAAAGCATGCAGGGCTTAACGACTATTTATGGATCAGATGGGGAGCACTGCCAGAGAGTAACTGTTCTGATTCTCCCCTGCTCATTTGGGTATCATAAAACACAGAATACAATAACATGTTTTTGAGCAAAATAGTGACTCAAGATGATTATCATGAGACACGAGCGTTTCAAAATTTTTTGTACTTGTTGGCATAAAAATGCAAGACAATCTTGCTTTTCTTTTAGATCAAATATTAAATGACCATGGAGCTGTTCCTGGTTCACTACTGTACCATAAAGTGTCTCAAACGCTGATAGCTTGTTGCAAGGTAGGTTTTTCCCGTTTGTTTTATACTCACTGCCCTAAAGATGAGGCATTTGGTATTTGTGTGTTACATAACTTTTGTCTTAATTGTCCATTGTTGTTCACTGAACTAGTTTAAATTAGCATCAGTCTTTTTATTTGATACCTTGAAGAACTTTTAATTTTCACTAACAGGCTTTTCACTTAATTACAAGTCAAATTCTCACTTGCAAACACGATGACATTAAATAAAATGTGTCTTGTAAGCCAACCTACTGAGAGCTAAAGATCATAATTCTAAAACATGGCAGAAGCTTACTGCCGTATTTTTGCTTTTATTTTTAGGATGGCTGGGTTGGAATCAAAACAGTCATATTAAAAAAGAAGCTTACAGCAGCTGACTTCTACAACGGATATATGCACTCTTGGTTCCAGCAGGACTCAAGAACAGTTCATCAGGAATGCAGATTTCAAACACTCAAACTTAGCATGGCAAAAAAGACTCAAAGAGAGGGAAATATTGGCACAGGATAGAAAACAATAGATGTATTTTAAAATGTGGAAGAAGATGTCTGTAAGTTAATAGTAATGCAAAGTATTTCAATACACACTTACAATATTCAACTTAGTTAAGGGGTTTCCTCCGAGAGTGTTTGATCATACTGTCATCTGCGTGTTTTCATCATGGGTTCCTGGTGATTCTCATTTCTCTTTCCCCCATCAAGGAAGAGAATCTCTGTGAATGCTGAAGATAGTGAATAAATCCTTGTTTCCACTGTTGAGTAATAAATGTATTTTTTATACAATGTTTTCAATTTATTTTTTAGAATTTGCAGTATAATTTTCTTCAAACAGAAGTTGTGCGCAGTTACTTTAATCTGGGAATACTAAAATTCTGTGCTTCTCTACTTCAGAGTTTAGTGCTCACTGAGACTCTTGGATTGTCTAGTTTGATTTTCTTGCGGACCCTTAAACTACCTTCACATCCCCACGTTGAGATGTGGGGATCTTAAGCCTTAGCTGGGAACGTCTAGAGAATCTTTTCCTGTCTGTGATAGTTTTCTTAGAGTCAGCTACACTTAACACAGAATGTCCCTTATTTCTCACTGGAACTTGATGCCACATCTTTATATAATACCATACGTGGAGCTGTGTGCAACTGGTCCTATGCCTTTCTCAAGGTGGTTTGCTGGGTGAGGTTTTCTGAGCAGTCTGATGTTCCATCTGATCAACCTGTGCAATCGTTGCCAGCTGCTTCATTACCTGTGTCGTCCTGCTTATTCTCTTTGTGTAGTCTCAGTCTACAGGTGTCTACTACAGTGTGCTGGAATTCAGTTTCAATAAATCTTTGATTTAGAAAGGGAATAAACAGAATATTCCTAATCTAATCTGAGATTTCATTCAGTTCTCTGGACCATCATGTTGTTTATTTGGGCCTGTTGACTTTGAAAATGCTATGAATAGTAGGTACTGTTTAATGTCATCATAAATGCCAGCTGATTGCTTTTAGTCACCTGCATGTGATGTGAGCACATAATTTTATTTCCTTTTAAATTCAGAAAAGAAAAAAATTACTGTGTATATTTGCTTTTCGAGTGACTTCTTTTAATCTCATTGATTCTGTTTCTAACCTAGAAACTGGATATTCACCTTGTTCAGTAGATATTTTTTCTTTGATATCTTTAGCTTTTCTGATCAATTTTTTACCTTTCTTATTTAATCATATTGATTTCCATCTCTTTCTTCTTTTTGTTTTCATATCCTAGAGTATATCCCACTTAAATATTTATGTGCCATCCATTCAGAAAACTTATATTCTACTGTCACACTTTCTCTCTGATGAGAGAGGTTTTACCTGGTGAGGAGTTGTTAATCTAATCCAAGCTTTTCCTCAACCTGCTGCCTTTGGGTAATGCCATGTATAAGAAGGAGTGTTTCATGTGAAGAACCCCAAAATGGATGATTCTTTTATTTTCTTGTCTTAGAAGTAATGTAGCTCGGTGAGGATAACAGCAAAACACAGACTGGCCAGATCTTAGCAGCTGCTCTAGTGTTGTTTGCTCAAATTTATTCATGCTTTTTCTGAACACTACTGAAGTAAAAGCGGAGTCACTGGAGCCATTCAGACTTGAGGAGGCACTGTTCTCTTAGCTTCATATTTACAGCATCATCATTGAAATTTTGGAAGCCTAAAAAGAAAAAAAATTGCAGGAGTTCTGTAGGCTTTGTGTTACAATGGTTTTGTTTTCCTCATGCTCATCAATAAATGCCAGCATATCCTCTTCCATATGTCCTTTTGGCTCTTCAGACTTTTCAGTGCATTCATGTCTTTTCAAGCAGTCATGTCTGGAACTTAAAGCTGAAGCCAGGTGTTGAATTCATGGGATTTATATCAAGGTGACAGGAACTTGATGTATTGAGTGTGACTCACTGAATGAAAAAAAGCAAAAAATCTAGAGAAATGTGTTGTGTCCCATGGATTAAAATGTTTCTGCGGAAGCATCTGGTAAAGCAGATGCTGCAGTATTTTTCTTTAATTGCATTGGTTCAACAATCTGCCTCTGCCAGGTTTTCCAGAACACATGATCCTCCAAGAAATCCAAGCCTGTGAATCGGAGTCAAAAACTGGAAACAGCAGCAAGGTGGAAATCAGGCTCCTGTGGAGAATTTACAGAATCACTAAGGTTGGAAAAGACCTTTAAGATCATCAAGTCCAATCATCAACCCAACACCACCACGCCCACTAAACCAGGTCTACACGTTTTTGGAACCCCTCCAGTGATGGTGACTCCACCACCTCCCTGGGCAGCCTGTTCCAATGCTTGACCACTCTCTCAGTAAAGAAATTTTTCATAGTACCCAATCTAAACCTTCCCTGGTGCAACTTGAGGCCATTTCCTCTCATTCTGTCGCTAGTTACTTGGGAGAAGAGGCCAATACTCACCTCACCATAACCCCCTTTCAGGTAATTGTAGAGAGTGAATTCCTTTGTATACTCATTACAGGCAAATTCCTTTTGTCTCTCACCGCAGACTCAAAGGTGCAATTTGTGCTGCAGAAGTTATAAAACTGGCAAGTTTGTTTCCAAGCAAATGATGCATTTTTGTGTTTTGCTTCCACCTGCTACTTGGAAGTAAAGGTTGTGAAGTCATTTTGCTTCTACTCTGTTCAGGTCCATCTATGAAAGGTTAGTTATCACATGCCAATAGAAGGGGGTGATGGGCGGGTGAGTGGATTTTTTGTGTGTTTGTGGGGATGGTGGATGGATTTGGGAGTTTTCTGGGTTTTGTTACATTGCTGGTCTCAGCTGTATGGCTGCTTGCCTTGTGTTTTCCCTGATGGAGCTTCTGGGAATTTTTCATCGGTTATTTTTGAAGAACACTTGTAGGCATCACTGGAATTCAAACATTCAATGTTTGCTGAGGATAAGGACATTTTCTCTAAAGCCCTTTCCCCATAGGCAGTGCGGTTTCCGACACTGATCAGCTGCATGGTAGGGATCTGGCCTCAGGCACGGGTTGTATCAGAAGTTGCATTAGCAGAGAAATGAGTAGACAAAAAAAAAAACCCTCACCCAAAAACCCACAGCCACAATTATCTGTTATCTGTTAGCATGGGTAGACTCAACTTTTCTGATGTACGAGGTCCCCAGGCACTGGAAAATGAATTGTGGTTCACTATGACCTGAGCAAAATGAACGGTGAGATGTGACTTCCACAGAAAATACAGTATCAAAATTCAGGCAAGTTAAGGTTGAAAGTTTTTAGATGACCAAACTGTTACATCAACTGCTTTGTTCCTAGGAATGACTTGAGGAAAATTCCTTGAAATTTCTTTTAGCTCCTTTGCTTTTCTGAACCTGCTCTGACAGCATAAAGTTGATAGCAAAGAACAACTATGTCTCTTTCCTTTGCTTTTCCAAAATGACACAGAGCAAGGCGATGTTATTGCTGGGTGGCGTTAATGCTGCTAGTCAGAATATCAAATTCTAGCCAGCAGTGTCTGTGTTAGGTGTTAGCATTGGAAGGAACCTGCAGGACAATTTGTACATCTCTTGCTGACAATTTTAGATTGTGCCTCATGTGAGACCTATTGCTATTAGTCATTGCTGGCAGGTGGTAATTTCAGTTCCAACTAAAGCATTAAGCAACAGATAAAGAGTTTCCCTGCGTCTTTGGGGGTGTTGGAGGTGGCATGTGCTCAGAAACCCTGTAGATGGTGCTCACTGCATCTCTTTTAGGGGAAAACCATGGTCAGCTGGACAGAAGATTATGAAAATCTGGTACAGAATGTCTTCAGTTAATTGTTTAATACCAAATAATGTCTAAACCATATTGTAGCAGGATACCTAGACTTAATCTTTTGATCTGTGCAGAGTTTGCTTTAAGGTTTCTCAGAATTGCTTTCTACGCAAGACGTTATCAAAGAGTAGACTGTTGCTTAACATTTAATGTCCTTGCTCTGAATGTGCATGACTTTACCCCAGTTGTTTTATGGAGGATAAGAGGGTAGATTAATTTTTTTTTTATGGAGAAAATCTTTGGCATGCTATTTTTGGCATGGTAGAGAAGCTTTAAAGGGAATTGGTGTTCCCTAGGCAGCTGTTAGCCAAAACATCTCTTTGGAAATTTTGCTTTCGCCTAGCTCTGTAGGGATTTAACTTGGTAGGTAATGAAAATCTGATTATTTTTGCAGAACAGACAAAACAAAAATGGGGCATTCACTGATGAGGTGTGGAATAGCATGTCAGGGTTGACTCTGGAACATAGGCATGGTGATTCAATCCCCAGTACCAGTGCTGAGGTCAAGTACAGCCACCCTAGCAATTGGAAGGTGATACTAGCAAAATAAAACAGCTGTCTTCGTCTTGGATGAGAGAGGGAAAGTAGCAGAGGTATTCATAGACCCAGCAGCCGCTACGGCTCAGTTTAAGATCACTGAAGCCAAATTACTGTTAGAACTGCAAAATGTTTGGGCACCAGAAGGGCTCTGGTGTTGGGTAGGGATGGTTTCATCTTGGATTTCAGATAAATGTTAGAGGGAGTGATATTTCCTAGGATGCTAGTGACTCGCAGTTAGATGCATCTGTTTCATGATCTAAAACCTTGCTACTCTCCCTGCTTCCTAGGAAACCTTTTTATTCCTATTTTCTGCTGAATAAATTACAGATAAACAGAAAGTGTAAGGAACTAATCACAAGAGCACTTCAGTCGTCTTTAAAAAAAAGTTGATTGCAAAATCCCTGAATAATCTTGAAGACAAGAATATCTCTTCATTTGTTTATCCTAACTGCTGACAGCCTGATAGTTTCTGGGAAGAAATATTTTTCCTTCTTAAAAACAGGAGGAGGGATAGGTCACCAGATTTATCTGAGGTTTGGAAACTAAGTGACCTTAATGGAAGATGCTTTGCTCTTAGCCCCAGACCTGCTGATGTTTAGGAGACAGGTCTCCTGCTTCAGCCTGTTTCTCAAGGTTGGTGGTCTGAAGACTAAGGCTGAGGGAGGAGCTGTGTTGCAGCCTTCCTGCATTCCTCCAGCTGATGCTCTTGTTGATATGTGGGAGTGTGAGTTAGATTTCAGGTTGCAGAAAGTACACTGACCGTCTGTACACTGGCCATGAACACAAGTGCTAAGGAGCTGGAGAAGTCAGAACTGACATTGAACTATACTGTGAAACTGTGTGAGGGCTGGGTGCTAGGACCTGCTGTAGTTTTTCTCCTAGATAGACTTTCTTAATGTATTTGGCATTATGGCTCATCAGTAATGACCAAGTGTTAGCACTGAGTGGTGGTTGTTGGGCCAACGTTGTTTTCTGGTGATAGTGCTTAAGCACCCGTGTTTGAAACCTCTGTCTTGCTCTGTGTCCAATGGACTCTGCCAGCAGCCTCTTTCGAGAGCTCAGGGACTTTGTGAGTGCAGAGATTAGTTTGTTCCTCCAAGTCAGAGTTAAGCTGCAGTGGGGGACAGATTGGGGAAACTTGCAGATCTTCTTGCTATTTCATGGATAGGCAGAATTTCAGGCTGTAGGGCTGTGACTATTTCATTCCTGTTAAACAGACATTTCTCCCCAAAAGGAAGATCCCTGTACTCTGCTGTGTTTTGCTCTGGCCAGCCCACATGCAGCACACGGACGAGATCCTGAGCCTGCTTTCATCCCTGTATCTCCTGGGTTGGTCTGTAGAAGTCGTTTGTGTTACTTCACCCTCAAAGTGATGAAATTAAGTTTGGGATTTGGCTGTCTGTGTGCAGAGGAGGAGGGGAGCAGAGGGAAGAGACATTTCTCTGCGAGGCTGCAGCGCAAGCCAAGAGCTCTGTGGGAAGGTCCGAGCTAAAGCTCCCCACTGGCTGCCTTGGCCCCAGCTTGCGCCAAGCCCTTGCAGCAGACTAGACACAAAAGAAAACACACAGAGTCTAAATTCATTGGTATGAAGAGGATGTGCCAGAGTATTCCACAGCTCTTCCTTTTCTGCTGCTCTTTGATAACTGTCAATTTGCATAAAAACATGGATTATTAGGGGGGTTTTTTTAACCTTTTTAAGCATAATTCAGGCCGCACAGGCAGTCAGTCTTGCACAGCTCTGCATTTAAGACCTGGGATGCCATCAGACCTGAGAACCTGTTCTGAAGCTTGCTAAATGCTATTGAAAGACTCCCCATGCCTTTGATGGGCTGTATTTAGGACCACATAGACCTTGAAAAGTGGCTTCATACCCATAGAAGGGGAATAGGTAGGAGAGCGAAGTCCATGCTTAAGCATATGTTTGAATTCCAGTTTTCATCCAGTAGCACTGCCCACCTTTTTGTGATCATTCCTAGTGGAAATTTTGGTGTTGGAGGCTTGCCTGCACACCAAAAATTTATTGCCAATGTTTAGGTGTAAACAAAGGATGTCTTCTGTGCTGGTGAGTTCCTCAATTCTGCTCTAGAAGTAGTGGGGAGATTGATAGGGCAACTTAATAGGTCACTTGGAGATGGATCATTTGACCCCTTCTGTGGCAATCTGTACCTTCAGCTAAAAGCAGCTCCTTGCCCAACAGCGTCCTGCTCACTACTGCTGAATATGGAGGGAAGCCTGTCTTCTCCCTGTCTCTGCACCTCCCAGCCCTGCTCTATGCCGCCTGGTTTCCTATCATTAAAGCACACGTTTCCAGCCCTCTTTTCTCCCCATCGTGTCCCATGCTGTGAGCCCTGCTGCTGCCTCCTTAGTTCATCCCTTGCCCAGACCTGCTGCTCTTCCTTCTCCCAGCACTGTTGCTGACTTTCCACATCTCAAGCTGGGGACAGATTCCCTCACCGCAGCGTGCTGTGGCCAAGCCCTGGACCTGGGCGAACACCAGCTACCCACCAAACCCCTCACCCATACCCAGGATCAGTCTCACATTGATAAAGCGGTGACCTGTTTGTGAACAGAAAGGTGAAATTTTGCAGGTTGTTCTTTGGTCAACTCTACATGTGGTTTACTTGGGCATGTGAAACACAAAAGCAACACAGCATTGTCAAAGTTACAAAATGACTTTTTTTATTAACCTACCCTATCATAGAGCATGGATTTTCTTCTCAAATAACGCAAGCAGCAAGAGAAAACTGTAGTTTTATCCATGTGTAGCCTACAAATCCACATGGCTTCTCCATGCTATCAAGCATGTGAGTTCTTAGAAATGCAGCTGCCGGTAGTTTAGCTTGAAGACAGTCATTCTAAAACAGGCTAGAAATAAATAAAATACTTACATTTCAAGTACAAAACCTTGCAGTTGAATTCAGTATGAGGAAATCAGTTTATTCCTTTTCATGTTACCAACTACTGTACAGCTACTTGAGCTGGCAAAGTCTGCAGATGCAGAACAGAAGGATGTTTTATGTACATGACTTAATTGAATTATGTGTTTAGTCTTCCCTTTAGGCTATCATGTGAAGCTGTTTAATGTCAGGCAGAAAGAAGATTTTTATGGATGCATTTAATAAGACACAAACCCACTACCACTACTGGCCCCCAATTTTTGCCTTATGTCTTTTTTTTCCTGGTGAAAAAAAAAAGTGCACCTTAATTATGTCTTGAAAATAATGACACCTACCAGCTTTGAATTACGTTATTAGCAGGTAGATGTTACTTTCAAATTATATTTGATCAAGTGCGAGCAACTTTACCAAGGCTCCTATGCAGCTCTAGTATGTGGGAGAATGTTAACCTCTCATCGGGATCCTGCCTTGGGTGGTTCGGCGGCTTGCCGGCTGCCTTCGGTACGCAGGGCTCTCTCCTGGCAGAACCAGTATGGACTGCTGGCCCGAGTTCCTCTGAGACTGGAAAATGCTTTGCTCTGCTGCGCTCCTCTCTGAACATGTGAAAGTCAACCCAACGCCAATGTTGCTCTTCATGGTTCTGGAGGTGCCATCAGACGTGCCATCGAAACACCTGCCCAGGGCGATTTCTTTGGCGATCCTTGGGTCTTGGTCAGTGACTGTGTAGATGCCATAGTTGTGCCCCAGAGGGTCAAGAGGAGCCAGCATTGTGTACTCGCTGGAGTCATTGTTTGTAGCCATGGGGAGGTGGTTCACCAGGTACTCATGGAGCATGCTGTTGACGCTCACTCGGCGGCAGCTGCCTTGTGGGACCACTTTCACGAGCGTGCGGTCCACACGGTCTTGGTCAAAGAGCATGCCGCTGCACTTGAACTCCAGGCAGGCTGCTGACACGTCCGTCTGCTCAGAGTCACGAATGCTGCGGACATCCCTGATGCCGTAGAGCTTGCCAATGGTACGTGGGTGTGTCCCACCCATGTTACGAGATCTTACGTTCACCTCTTGGGGTCCATTTATTTTTACTTTAATGTAGCAGGCCCTAAATTCCATGGGCTTAGGCCACCACGCCAGATAGTCATCAGTCCAGCTCATGAGGTCATCTTCACTGAAGGGAACGGTGTTGTAGTCGTACCGATCTCCCTCTATTCTGTAAAACCTGAAGTGAGCAGCGCTGTGTGGAGCTTCCTCACATTCTCTTAGGTTTTCGTAGGCATAAATAGGGCCATTGTTCTCTTCTGGGGAATTAGGGCTTGGCTTGGCCATGTTAATGCTGAATGCTGTTTTCTTAGTGTTGGAGTCCTCGTGGTCTGTTCTCCTGTAGTTGAGCTTGTTGAGATATGGCTGTGGGACCCCAATAGCATTAGGGTTGAGTTTGGGAGCAGAGGACACAGCTTCCAGCTCTTCGCCCCCCATGCTCGCCAAGATATAAGCTGCGTAGGCCTCAGGGTTTTGGTCATCGCAGAAGGCGGGCACACAGGCGCCGTTGGGACCAGTGACCACGCTGTCAAAACGACCCCATGCTCTGGGGTTGGAGGAGAACCCTGGTTCTGGCTCTGTGTTTATAATAGAAATCACAACCCCTTGGATCTGCTCACTTTGCAGAAATCTCTCGCTTCTGTAGGCTCGGACTTTGACGTAGCACCGCCTGCTCTCTGGGACGTCCAGGTTAAAAAGCCGCCTTTCTTTGATTTCCATGTTCCCAACCAAAAAAGTTCTCTCTTCCCTTTTGCGCCGTCTGCTTTTCTCAAGGTTGAAGTCCCCTTCTTCCTCCCATAATCCTGTCTCCGGGTTCAGGGACCAAAGCTTCATCTCTTGCAGGTGATCGGGCATCTTGACCTGAGCAGCATCCAAATGAACCTTCACCTCTTCTGCATTAAGAGACTCGGTGCCCTGTTCATTAGTGAAGTCCACGGAAAACATGCCGTACGTGCGGAGCGGAAATACGTCTCCTTCCTCGTCTACAAAGTTCAGGTCACTTTGTGTCACAGCAGCCGTTGAGATGTTTCTTGGGTCCAGAAATGTCACGCTGGCTTTCACTTTGCCACTGTAGGCTTCTCCGTTTTTCCTGTAAAATGCATTGGGAGGAATTTCTAATTCGGCAATTGGATCATCTTCTTCCATTTCTCCCAAAGAAATCACATTGGTTTCGGTGGATTCCAGTGTAACAGGGGCCTTCTTTCTTAGTAGCTTGATCTCATGAAACACAGCACCTCCAGTTTCCTTGAAGGGCAGAACTTTTGTTGTGTTCACAAACTTCTGCAGCCGATCGACAAAAGTTAGAACCAATCTCTCCGTGTCTGCTGGGACGTGGATGGAGAAAGTTCCCTTGTAGCCAGTCATACTCACTCTCTTGTTCCCCATGTAGATGTGGCCGAACCTCAATGGCTCGCCATTATCTGCTGCTGTAGCTCTGCCTCGAACTGTTATTTTGGTCTCGGTGCATTTTTTGCAACCACATTCTACGACGACTTTAGTAGGGAGCGTGTACCCGTTGCATGAGATGTCTCTGGTTTCCATCTTGGACACCCCGCAGCAGTAGGCAACGTTGTCCTTACACCGGAGTCCCTTATCCAGCTTGCCAGCGCAGGTCTTCGCTGGGCACTTGCCCACGTCGTAGTAGAAGGAGTTCGTTGCTTTTTGGAAGCAGTCGTGAGGAAGTCGGATGAGGTGGCTTTGGGGCTGGGAGTTGCAGGCTGCCTCTTGTCTTCCTGTTGAATAGGATTTCTTAATGAGCAACATGAAATCATTGTACAGTCATCTTTATGTGGTCTGAAACCCTCAGAGCTAAACATTGCTTCTAATAACAGTGAGGTTTTTGCAGCTATGGCTGCGAAACAGATGTTTTGCAGGATTTTGGTTAGCTGAATTCATCTGGCCTCCCTTTCAGTGAAGCAGGTGCTCAGCTTTAACTTTAGGTACCTGATTAAGAGCAGTGCTGTTTGCAGGATCGTCTCGGCTCGTGCTTACCCACCACTGCCATCCATCCCACACTCAGCTAGATGTTCTGCAGCTGCCTGGCTTTTTGGCTATGAACAGACTAAAATGTGTCCCAAGGTTTAAAAAACCCTTAAATAAACAGAAATATTCACGTTAGGGAACAAGTACAGTGAGAAATCTGCTGAAAGCAGCAGATTGAGCTTGGCAGGTCACCTGCAATCCAGAGCTCCAGTTTGTAGAGAGCATCTGGTTCATAATCAGCTCACGCAAGCTTATCTGCTAACGGATGCATGAAATAAACCCCAAATATTTTTCCTGCGACTTTTCTTTCGCACATGTATCACAATTTCTGGTTTCTGTACACCGCCACCTCCCCAGCTGCTTGGAGAGCATCATGCACATTTTCTCTTACCTATTACAGCAAGCTTGGCAGATTGGGACTTCGCTGATCCCCCGGCACTGCTGGCCTTGCAGAAATACTCTCCAGACTGGGCTCTGTTCAGGTTCTTCAGGATCAGGTTGTTTTTATATTTGTATAAGGAGGGATCCAGCAGTGAGCCATTGTGGTACCTGCCAGGAGCAGGCAGTTAAGGCAACAGAGGCTGACTGCCTGGCCGGAGCAGAGAGATGGCGTAATCCCGCATCCTGCCGTGGGGATTTTGCCAGATCTCTTGCCTCAGTTTCCCCATTTTAGTCTAGCTAGGTGACATCACCTAAAAATTACCCCCCTTCCCCTGGCAGTACTGAGATGTGGCTGCCGGGCAGTTGGCAGGCAGGCAGACCTGCCAGTCGTGCCTGCTGACATCTTTCAAACTATTATTTGTATGTTTTTCCAGTAAGTCCCTCGGCTGACGGCATTACTGCAGCTGCGAGAAACGCCAGCCCTGCACATCTCGAGGAAACCATCGTTTGCAGCAGTCGGTTCTCAGTGTATTTAGCTGTTTTATAGCTAAAACCCCCACCTTTGTGGAGATGGTAAGGAGATAACAATTGAATCTGTGGGACAGCTAGAACTTCTGCCTGCTCAAACGGGAGTTCCTTACCAGAGGTAGCGGTCAGGAGCCGGGCTCCCAAGGGCATCGCAGCAGAGCGACACGCTCTGTCCCACTCTCCTGGCTTTGTCCTCGGGGCTCCTGAAAATGTAGGGTTTGCCTGTGGGAGGAGGAAAAGGCCATCTCGTTACTCTTCCTCTCCTAAAATCATGGTTTATTTCTAATTCCTGCATAAATTCCTGCGTTCCCCCCCTCTTTGGGGCTACCTGATCGTTGCAGCTGCACTTGGATCGCCAGGTTTCTTCTGTTGGTCTCGGGTACAGTGACAGTCGCTGTTGCATATTTGGCTTTCTTTATTTTAAGGGTGTTTTTGCCATCGGGACAAACCCCTGGGATCCTAAACATGCCCCTGTTATCGGCCGTTGTCAACAGCTTGAGTTTCTTGGCTTGCAGGTAGACCCGGGCATCGGCAGCGGGCGACCCATCCTCGAGAGAGACCTTCCCGTGCAGGGTCGCATCCTCGCACATGCAGGCGTCACAGTCGGCGTTGACGTGGCCCATGGGGCAGGTGATGTTGCAGGCTGGAGGAGAGGCAGGCAGGTCAGAAAGCAGCCCCAAGTCCCGTAACACTCACGGCACGGTCTCACGTCTGCTTTTAATTTAGATGCAATAAGGCAGATACTGCGTAAGGAATAAATTGTATCCAAAACATATTTTTACTGATTATCAACAGCTGTGTGTTAGAAACACAGGGACGATGTCATTTTGAACCTGATAATTAGTAGAAAGCAGCCACGTGGATATAATTACAGCTAGGAACTGTTATTTACCTTCCCCAAAGGGCTGAATTTCGGGGCAATTTGAATCCAGATCAACGTGTGAGCTCTTAGCTCAACCCTGGCAAAATTACAAATCCAAATGCCTTAAACTTTGTAGGTTTCTATACCAACTCATGCCCAAAAGTCATGAGTTTGGTCTATCTTAAAAGCTGTCTCCCCTTATTCAATGGTATCCTTCCTTGGGCGGGACACAGGTTAATTGCCAAACGAGCATTACCCAATGGGTTTAACGAATGGTCTCCCAAACAGTGGTTCTGAAACATTTTCATTACCTATAGTGATTAATACTAAATAAGAATCTGTCTCTTCCCAAAGCAAGGGCTGAGGTCACTGCATCCCTGACCAGCAGCTACCTGATAATTTTTTTATATGTGGAAATAAATGGAAGAAATCAGGAAAACCTGAAAAAAAATTTCCTGGAGATAACATAGACTATTTTCAGAATGATTTGTTTAAAAGGGTATTATAAGAATATCGTAATTAATTACAAGCCCCTTCAGCAGGGGCTGTGGCAATTTGATATTCTCAACTCTTCTCCTTCCTGGAGATCGGATGGAGGCAGCTGCCTGCAATCGCTGACTCCACCTTGAGAGCTGCTGTTATAACAAGATTAGTGAGATTTTTCCTATATCCTCAGGATCTCTATGGGTCCCAGATGATTCCCCATATCTGGATCTCCCCCTTATCTTGCTGTTTGGCTATAGACTCCCCATGCTCTTCTCCCTTAGTACTCTCCAGCCCTGCTCGGGAAGGCACCGGCATCGTGAAATTCTGGCAAAGGAGAGAAAGATGGTAAAATGATAGTGAAGGGAGCACAACGCCGGCGCGGTGGTGAGATCAGGGCATCATCCCCTGCCCGTCAGTGAGGTTATAAGCACCTGAGCAAACGTGTCCAATGCAGAGCCGCCCTTCCTCAGTTGCTTCATTACAGTGCACGCCCCAGAGGCGCTCAGCTAGGCAGGATCTGGTACGCTTCTGCGCGCCGGTTTGGCCACACTTTGCTGAGCACTCGCTCCATTGCGACCATGGAGACAAAAACCTTTTTGAATCTTGCACCAGTGGACCTTGAATAACATCAGCGGTGTGTTACTGAGATGCGCATTACACGTACAGCTGCCCGAAAATGGGCAGTTGTTTTCTTAGCAGCTTCTATATAACATTTTCTATATAGCTCAGACTATGCATTTGGATATTATGCACCACATGGATTAAACAAACTCAAAGCATGTTCAGGGAGCTGGGAAACAAAGCACGAGAAGGAGCCTGAAGGCTTCTGACTTAATTCCCCGCAGGCTACCGAGTTCAGGATGATTAAGATAAATTTGAGGGGAGCAAAGTGCACGTAGCTCATGCTTACCATTGAATAACTTTGGCTTAAAGGAAATCAAACACACGTTGTCATTTAAATGCTGTCTGAGGGGCAACACTTGCCTGCATTTCAAACGTGGTTAAATAAAAAAAGAAAAAAACCAAACAAAAAGGGTAAAATTGTTGGTATGATCATGTTTGAATGTCTTTAACCATACTTCAGCATATGTTCTCTATACGGGAAGCGTGTGTCCTATTGCGAGCACCAGTTTTACTGTGTGCAAAACAGAAGCCTAAGATGCTATCAAGCAGGCTGAGTATGTTAGGGGCCAGCTGATTTGTAAAACACAAACAGGTTTTATTGAGCGTTTAATATGCGGTTAGATTTTTAAGGGAATTTCTTTAACTGGGCTCCTAGATGGTATTAATTTAAGCTGCTTTGAGTGGATGAGATCCACTCCAAGTCTGTGGTTTGGGTTTATTTTTAAATGACAATGCTCTAATAATGTTTACGAGGATGTGCTTGTGACTAAAGTTTCTAAAACTGAGTTTTTTTGGAGACGTGTGCTGCGTCATCTCCCACACCTAGTCCTCCACCCGATTTGTAATAAACCAGGTTGGGTTATTTCCTAGAAGGGCAGGCAGGCACACGGCTGGGCTGTTCTAGGTAGCGATGGTCAAAAACAAACCTCTGGCTTACAAAAGCAGGTGGCTGGAAAAGACCATTTAAAGGAGAGCAGCCCCGGGAGCGTCATGTTTGGTTTGGAGCAAGCGCTTGACTTAGATGGGTGAGTTTTTAATCTGTTGGCACGTCAGCATCTCCAGTTCAGCATCCCGGGGGACGCATCCATAGACCTTATCTAGCAATTTGGGGGATGCAGGAGGAGGTGGGCTTGGGGACGTGGTCCTGTTCCAGACGGCACATGGATAAATGCCCCGCTGTACTTGCCCCAAGCGAAAATGTGACGCGCAACAGATTGAAGTGGGATCTCAGTAAGATCCGAAGCTTGTTTGGTAATTAATCTGCAGGGCTGGTGGTGGTAAGAAAGGAGGAGGGTAGTCCTGTGCAGGACAATGGCATTTTATGGCTCTGGGTAGCACCTCGACAGCAGAAAAAGCAGAAAGCAGAGGACAAGGGAGAAGCAGAGGGGTTGAGCGCTGGTGGGGACGTGGGGAGGGACAGGGCTACCCCACGGCACCGGCCGGCAGCAACGTACTGCGTCTGGCGTAGGCGAAGGTCGGGTCTCCCCGGCGAGAGCTGCTCCTCGTACCTGCGGGCAGAGGACACGCAGGGTGATTCGGGCTGGGTGTGCCTGCTCCCCGGCCAAGCACCAGCCTCTCCCGCCGGCCCGGCTGCGCTGAGCCTGGCTGCTCAGCCCGGCCCGGTCTGGCACACCCTCTCCTGGAGGCAAAACCTGAGTTTACAGCTCACTGCTGCCAAGGGCAGAGGCTTTAATTTCCAATCGCATTGGTCAAAACCTCAAGATTTTGCTATATTTCTCCCTAGAGAAGCAGGAGTCAGGCCCTGCTCTGCAAGCCCCAGCCTCAGCATCACTGCCTTGTGCTGTCCACTTTGAGGGGAAAACAATTTTCCTGGTAGTTTTCCTAAAAATACCTCTCAGCAGGTGGGGGGGACCTCTCTCTGCCTGTGTTTTTGGTGCTTTGATTCTCCCCAGCATCTAAGAGAGCTCCTGGGAGCGGGATGGACGGCTGGGAAAGTCCTTTAATCCCTCAGCTACGGCATAGGCACATCCAGCCCTTTCAGTGCCTGCTGGAATTAAAATCCCGAGCCCTCGGCAGTAAAGCTTGAGGGGTTGGAGTATCTCCTGGGGATTAATGAGCAGAGCGGGCTCTGCGGGTAATTAATGCCCCATGGGCTTTAATCCTAAAGCAATGATGTCGCACACTGCCCTGGGCATGGGACAGGCTGGGCAGGGGAAGGGCAGGTCGGAGCATGTGCTTGCCCATCCCTGGGCTCTCCTCGTCCTCCTGGCCCGGCGAGGGGCCGCGCGTGCCTCCCGCGGGAGTCGGGGCTGTGGTCATGCACTTGACCTTCACTTTTCCAGGAGAGGAGCCAACAGCATATGTCAGCGGTAGCCAAAACCCTACAGGAGGTTGCGGATGATTAACATTTATTCCACTGCCTACATGTCCTCATCTACTCAAATAATATTGTTCGGCTATAAATTAAGGCTGAAAAAAACAAATACATGTGCAAGCACCCCTTGTTCCGGCGAGGGAACACCGCCCGAGCTGGGAAATAACTTACTCTCCAAGCTGAGCATTACCAGCGGGCTGAAGGTTTTCTGTCCTATCTGGATCCTGCTGAGGGCTGGTTTCAGAAGCCTTTGACCTAAGGGTCAATAAATTAGATACTAAATTAGATTAATAATAAATCAATTCGATTCAAGGGATTGGCCATCCTTAGGCTCAGTTTTTTGGGTTTCCCTTTGGGCTGTGGCTGGTTAGAGCTGCTGATTATTGCTCCTGTGGGATGCGGGGCATCACGTGCAGGAGATGCCAAGCGAAGGATGTGATGGAGAAGTCCCACAGCATCACTGCGGCTCAGGTATGATGCAAATCTGCTATTTTCTTTAGTGCCCAAGAAAAACTTTTTTGTGCTTTCCATCTTGGAGCAGCTCAGATCACATGATCTTTTTATAGTTGGAGATATAAAATATATCCTGCCTCTCCTTGCACGGGGAGGAATGAACCCAAGGTGGATGAGGTTGGACCTAATGAGGACGGTTGTCGCTATGGGACATGGGCTGGTTTCTGTACTTGCTGCCCGCCCACGTGCCAAGAGGAGCTGGTGGTCACGGCTGGTTCCAGGTGTGCTTGCTGGGACCAGTCCTATTTAAATTGGGGAGCTAAGCCCAAAGCTGCCCAGTACTGGCTCTCGCCTGTGCCCAGCTCCTGGGGGTTCAGCCGGGCTTCTGGGCACCTCCCCAGCGACAAACTGACTCTCCCTGCGCTTATCCCTGGGCATCTGGCCAGAGCACCTCAGGGCAAAATTCCTCTATAGCCTCGGAAAACAAATCCAGAGAGCCTGGGGGGCTCGTCCCCGGTCAGCCAGAGCCTGGCTGATGCGCAGACCGGCTTTGCCCGTGCTCCGGGGCCATACAGGCGCCAGCCCTCGTCTGGAAGCCGTTTGGCTGGGTCAACACCGCGCTGCGTCCACCGGCAGACGTGCCTTCGTGCCGGCGTGCCCGCGGGCAGGGGACAGCACGGCGACTGGAATAGGAATGTTTAACCTTCACCTAAAACGGACGTGGCTCCCAGGAGGAGGAGGAGGGTCAATCCTTTTGCGGTGATCATCGTTGTCTCCAGAGGTGACCAGGGGTTTCCTGGAGTATCCACAGCCCTCTTGCGCCTT
>NW_010524774.1:289-4319 GCF_000687285.1 Phaethon lepturus | reverse complement strand
GAGTTCAAGGCGCAGTTCGGTGACAAGCCCAGCGAGGGCCGGCCCCGGCGCACGGACCTGACGGTGCTGGTGGCTCACAACGACGACCCCACCGACCAGATGTTCGTCTTCTTCCCGGGTGAGCAGCGCCCGCTCTGGCGCCGCGGCGGCCGCGGTCCCCGGGCAGAAGGGCTGGCTTTGCTTTCTGAAGGGGCGCATCGGATGGCGGGGGCTCTTCGTAACCCTGGGGCTGGCTGCTTCCCCAGAGGAGCCCAAGGTCGGAATAAAGACGATCAAGATGTACTGCCAGAGGATGCAGGAGGAGAACATCACCAGAGCGCTGATCGTGGTACAGCAAGGCATGACTCCGTCGGCAAAGCAGGTACAAAGCACTGGCACAGGAGGTTGTCTCTGCATCGGGGTTATTGTGGGCCGTGGATGTTTTGCTTGTCTGTTTTTCAGTGCCACTTTCGGTTAATAGAAGCCTAGAATTTCCTTCCAGATACAATCTTTAGCTAAAGCCTGTCGTACCTTAATACAGGCTCTTGTTTAATGGACCTGTGTATTAAGTAGAACGACTGGGACTGGTTCTGGTTCCAGAAGAACAGCTGAGAGCCCATGAATAGTCAGGAGACTGGCAAGAGAAAAGGGGATGTTTGCCAGTGGCCAAGAGGTCTGCGCTCGCGTAGCTGTATCTGTGCGAGCACGAGCGTAGTGATCCTGCAGTGACTGGTGTTTGCTGAGGAGCAGATCTGAGCACAGGCAGGGCTGTCCCAGGGCAGCGCTGACGTTTGACAACCCTTTCCCTTTCCAGTCCCTGGTAGATATGGCTCCCAAATACATTCTGGAGCAGTTCCTGCAGCAAGAGCTTCTGATCAACATCACAGAACACGAGGTGAGCGGTGTCGGGCAGCGGAGTGAGGGTGGGATGATCAGTCTTTGGCGCTGACCTGCGGCTCAGGCTGTTCCTAGAGACTTTCTCGTGCTGGAAGTAATGCAGTCGTAGTTTGCTTCCTTACAAACAAGTTGCTTCTCCCACCACTGTGAGGAGCCAGACCCTTTCTCTGCCTTTCTAATCTTACAATCTCTCTCCCCTGTTGTTTACAGTTGGTCCCGGAACACGTTGTCATGACGAAGGAAGAAGTAACTGAGCTACTGGCCAGATAGTATCCTTTGTTTGTTCCTTCCCTTCCTGCCTGGGCGTGAGGCGTACTCGCTTTGGGCTGAAAGCGAGTACCTCCGCTTGCGACGGTTTATTGCTTTGTTCTGTGAGCTGTGCTAACCAAGGGCCCCCTGGGCCAGCTGCGTGTTCTGCCGGGCGAGCTCCTCCTTGACTCCCTGCACAGTAAGCTGAGAGAGAACCAGCTCCCGAGGATACAGGCAGGGGATCCTGTGGCCCGGTACTTTGGAATAAAGCGTGGCCAGGTAAGAGAGACATAGGCTCAGGCAACATTTCCCTGTGGGAAGGGCAAGGAGGGGAGGTCCTCTACAGTATTTCAGAACTCTTGGAGACAGGAAAGGTATCTCTTTCAAACATAAAAGCTGTTGTAGGTTAGGTACGGACGTGTGTAAGCTGAGCAGACTCCTAGCAGGGACGTGGCAGTCTTGACTGCCTGCTGAATCAGCTGGTAACAGCCAAGTGTGACACCAGCCCCGCGCGCTCTGATCTCCCCTTCCCCTCGCACGGGGGGTGGCACTTCCACGCTGCGCCCCCAGCTGAAGCAGGGAGCTCGGTGCCGACCATCTCTGTGGCTGCTGAGTGCCGCGGCTTTGCAGCTGCGCACCCGTGTCGGGCAGGGAAGCCCTGCAGGGGAAACTTCCCCCAGCTTCTCTCCCTCATGAGTTCCTTCTGTCGTCCTTCTAGGTAGTGAAGATCATAAGACCGAGTGAGACTGCAGGCCGCTACATCACCTACAGACTGGTGCAGTAATCCGGAGCTAGCGGGTAAGGCGGAGTACGAAACCCTCTGGCTAGCGGAGGGCTTTGGGCAGTGCCTTCCACTGACGCTGGGGCTTTCCGGGACTGACATGGAGTGAGCTGCCTCCAGGGAAAGGTTATCTCAAAACTAAGTTGTTTGTGGAGGGAACTGTTGGTGAGAGGACGGACCAGAGCACAGCTTACCTGGTCTCGTGCCTCAGTCTCCACCATTTAGGACGTGCCTGTCGATGTTCAGAGGCCGGTCAGTGGGGCTTGGCCTTCAGAACCATCTGCTAAGGGAGGCATGAGCTGAGTCACATCCCAAGTTCTCTTTTTTCCAGGTGTGGAAGAGTTATGTGACACCTCCCGATCTTCCCATCCAGCAGCAATTTACAGACACTCTGAGACGCCTGCTTTTCAGTAGCTGGCCAAGAAAATTCTCTTTCCATGTTGCCTCTATGCAGTTGTGGTACTTGGCCTGATTCCTTGTTTTCCAGCATGGATTTTGCTGGAACTCACTATTAGTCTTCTTTAAGGAGTCGAGCCATGGAAGTAACCTGAAGCAACAGAAGCATGTGGGGAAGAAGTGAGTGGGAAAAGGCCTTTGCTTTCCTATTCTATTTTATAGGATCCTATTTTTAATAAAGACTTGTACTCTCGCTCTTCCTCACTAGTATTGTATTTCTCAGCCTCTCCCTGGACCAAAGCCTTCCGGACTTTGTGAGTTCCCATGATTTTCGTTCTGTTTAGAGTATCTTGCTGCTGGAGCTCCGATAGACTCTCCGTCACGGCTGAGCCTAGAGCTCACCCTGCAGAACTCTGATCCAGCTGTCATGTGCAGTTTTGACACTGCAGTTCAGACTTACCTTGTTGCTTACCTTATCTGTTCTACCCTCTGGCCCTTGTTTTGAGACCCTAGTGTTCAGATACAGCAATGGGGAGTTGCTTATCACCCCCCAGGAGCTCTCATTTTAATCTGTTCCAGGTCTCTTGAGGGTTTTTAAACTTCAGTTTACTTGCCAGAAATACTTGAAGTACTTCCTTACAGTGCTTAGCCTCCCGCAGCCATGGGGCATATGAGTCTGGAAGACTCTGATCTCCAGGATAAACGGGGGTTGTAACACACTGGTTTTATTTATTTTTTTGGAAGCATGTCAATCTGAACACAGCAAAAACACGTCACGCAGCTTCATACAGCAGTACAGGCATGTCATAACAAACACGCTTTACTTTTTCCACGCATTAATACACAAACAGAAGGGTGCCGGTTACCATGTGAAGCTCAAGCGTAGCTTTTGTCCCTTCCCTCACTCGCATTCACCCGTCATCCATCCTGGCAAACACACGTGGTACCGCCGTGGCAGCAAGAGCCGGCAGTCGGCCTCGTTCCTCTTGCTACCCTGGAAATGACCTGCTGGAAACATCCAACCGTCCTGTTGAAGAGCAGCGGAGCGTCTCACAGGTATCTCTAGCTCTTCTTTGGCTCAGTTGTAAACCATTTAGCGGTAAATTGACTTTGGGTTTGTGTACCTTTGACCTCCTATGCCGAGATGCATTTCCAATTAGTCTTGGAGAGCTCTGGCAAGCTTAAAGCCGAGGCTCTCCCCCGTGCTGGAGACTGAAGCCCCGAGGGGCCAAACGGCTGGTCGATGGCCCGGTTCTACAGTAACGGGGTGTGTATAACCCCCCAAACGCCGCTCCCGCTTCGCTCGCGTGGCTTCCTTGGCCGGAGATCTGCCTCTGCCCTCCCCGTCGCTGTCCCGTGGGGGGGGGTGGTCTTCAGACCCGGAGCGGTGAGGTCTGATGCGTGAGCAGACGGAGCGAGAGATGATCCAGCATCTCGCTGAGGAAGGGTCTGGCTAATTATTAGAAAACGGCTTTGGATTTGTGCAATTTCCTGGGCACCATGGGCCGCGAGTTGCTTCTCGGTGAGGTGCCCTTGCGCATCCGTCCCTGGCCGGGAGCTCGCGGTCTTCGCTCGCCACGCGCCCTGCCAGGGCTGGGGTCTAGCGGCACGCTCGGCGGTGACGGCAGGAGCGCGGCCCAGGTAATAGAATTATTATTAATTCTATTACAAGCAGGGTAATAGAAGGAAGCAGCCTGCAGCTCTTTCTAACCTAAAAATCTACTTGTT
>NW_010524774.1:0-225 GCF_000687285.1 Phaethon lepturus | reverse complement strand
CTCCATCCAGGAAATCCTGTCCCCTGCGCCTGCTCGCAGCCGCGGGTTGCTCTTTGCGCGGCTCCTGCCAAGTAGGGAAATGCCCGTAAATACGAGCAGCAACGCAAACCTTGCCGGGCTGGTTGAGTCCCGCGTTGCTTAGAAGTGCTGAGGCAGTAAATTCATCGCTGGACTTCGGATGCCTGGTACGGTCAGTTGTAAATGATAAATGTACCTCGCAGGGCA
>NW_010524773.1:0-360 GCF_000687285.1 Phaethon lepturus | reverse complement strand
TCCCAGTATGACCCAGTTTGGTCCCAGTTTCATTCCAGTTTGGTTCCAGTATGACCCAGTTTGGCCCTGGAATGGGATGAGGGGCTCCCAGTATGACCCAGTTTGTCCCAATTTGGTCTCAGTGTGACCCAGTTTGTTTCCAGTGTGACCCAGTTTGACCCTGAGGGGCTCCCAGTATGACCCAGCAGGCCCCAGTTTGGTCCCAGTGTGACCCAGTTTGGCCCTGGGAATAGGACAAGGGGCTCCCAGTGGGGCCCAGTTTGGTCCCAGCAGGTCCCAGTTTGCTTCCAGTCTGGCCCCAGCGGGTCCCAGTATGACCCAGCGCTCCCAGTTTGGCCCCAGCATCCGAGACGGCGGCGC
>NW_010524772.1:2512-16085 GCF_000687285.1 Phaethon lepturus | reverse complement strand
GGGGCTTCTCAAATTGGAGTTTAAAATGAAACTAAGTTAAACACCTGATGCTACTGTGGGAATAATCCTATAAAATTATATGTGAAATTAAAAAAAAACAAAACCCCACACCATCATTTCAGGCCCAGCTGGATGTAACCCATCAAGTTCAGTTACGCAAAGGAAATTTAAGAAAGACCGCTTAAGCTGCCTGCACTGGCCGTCACGGCCGAGCACCCGGACAGGCAGCAGCTGCCGGATGTGCCACCAGGACAGAACGGGCTCCGGAGAGCACCCACCGGCCCCGGTGGGAGAGGCGGAGGGAGCGTTGCCTTCCCAGCCCCGGGTGCCCGCTGCTCCAGGAGGCACCCACTGCTGGCCCATGGCCCCTTCCTCCCGCTCCCCGGCTCGCCCGGCGCCGGACGGGGTAGGGGAGAAGCACGGGCCGTCCTTGCTCTGAAGCTTGGAAGGGCAGAGCCCTCACAAACCCGAGTGGCCAAACAAAACCAGTCTGAAGCAAATCCTAAGCAGAAAAACAAACTGCTTGCTTAGTAAATAAGAGCCGAGGGAGTAAATAGATGCTAAGAGATGCAGATTTGTACAGGAACCACACACCTCCTGCAGAATAAAACAAACCGCGGCATAGCATAAGGGATTATATTTAGTTGTAATAATCACGTTGAGATGGTTACACACCAGTGAAAACCTGATTTTCTTCAGGGAAAAGAAAACCAAAGTGCAAATGCAAACCAAGATTAAAATCATTTAGTGAAATGCAGATTTCTGGCTTGCTGATTTAAATTACTTTGATGTAAAGCTAATTTATCCTTTTTATCAGAAATGATTTGCCACTATGTTGCTCCAGTTTTTCTTCGGTATAGCTGTCTTGGATCAGGTGGAGTAGATGCACTGATGTAGAAATGAATTGGGCTAATTGGATCATAATACAAATCAGAGTTTTATTCTGACATAACTAACCAGGCAGTATTCTATAGAGAATGGCAGAACAAGAACAGGTTACAACGTTTCTGTGGAGAAAAAAGTTATTCTGTATGAAATGGCAGAGAGGAGTTTGCCATTGAGTCAGACCGGGACTCAGTCTCTCCATTGCGAGGTTTCTAGCACACGTTTGGTGATGAGGGCTCTGATTTAAATCCTGTACATTTGTACTCTACCCATGCATTTTCTAACAAACAGGACCACCAGCACAGTTTGCAAATGCCCATGACACTAGCACCATGTGTTTACATCCAAGTGTTTTCACGGTACTCAGAGAAGAAAAAAAATGTCATGACTATAGTCATTCATCTGTTGTTTCCCCAGGTCACTGTCCCAGCTCTCAGGCCACCGATCCATCCTCCCCTCACTGATGCAGCATTTTGGGCAAACAGGGACGACACTTTTCTGCAAGTCAGATGGGCCCATGCACTTTCTAATCCTAATCTAATCAGGTATCCTGCATCATTACAGAGTCACTGGTAACCCTGTTACAGCTGTACAGTTTACCATCTCACTTTCATTTTAAATGCAAGTTGTTTTTTTTTCCTTCTAATATTTCTGCCATTAGCATATTACAACTAGAAAGAAACTCCAGTCTGTTACATCCACATCTGCATTTCTTGCTTGGGTTTTAACCCTGCTCTTTGATGAGCAGTCCCAGGGAAAGCAATTGAGCTCATCAGCTGCCCGTCTGTAGCAAGGAGGCATCACACCCCTTCTTACCCACAGAGAAACCCAGAGCAGCTAATTGCTTCATTAATGCTGCCTAGGTTTTAGACAGACAGCTGATTTCATGGGTGCTATTCTCGGTCAGAATTCTCAGAAGGTCAGAGGTCCTCCTCTTTTTCTAGGTGTCATGGCTTTTGGTATCTTCTCCTTCAGAGAGCTCCCTGCTTGCAAGGAGACTGCAGTAACGGAGAGAGCGTAGCAGCCAAATGCTTTGTTCTGCTTTCGTCAGAGGCAGTAGTCACAATTTTTCCATCACTTAAAGCTTCCCTAAGCACATATCCTTGATTCTTGGAAGACATGTCTTCAAGCAAAGAGGCACTATGCATCCTAAGGATGCTAACGAAGGACTCATACATATTGAAGTCGCAGTTCAGAAAAGACTCCTTTATGTGAGCACTGTAGCGGGTACCATAAGCCCACTAATTCACAGAGAAATCCCCACAGGAACAAGCTTTCTCACACACTTTGATAGGCTTTCCGCATTTCACCTATATGCGCTCCAGAAACAGGTTTAAACAGGTAGAAGTAGTATTGCAGGCTGAAAAGGGAAGCTTGGGTTTTATAAGAAAGGGCCTTTAAATTCTGCTAAAAAAAATGACTGTGGAAAAGAGGAAGATGTGAAAGCATCACACCCCCTACATTTTTCCTTTGCTTTCACACAAAACCATTAGGAAAAATGCAGAAAAGACAAGTGAAATTTTGCAGCGTATGTACTATGTAGAGGAAATTAATTTCACTAATCAGCACTTGTGGTAGAAATCCTTTGCACTCAAAGGGAAGGCTGTTCAAATACATAGCTGCTAGATTCCTCCTGTAGACCCACTGACATCACCAACTTTTTCCAAATGGCAGAGCCACCGCTGCAGAAATGCACTTCCAGTGCAGTCAAACATCTTTATTTTGAATATTTAGTGATTGGTAAAAACATAAAAAACCAACCTTCTTCTATTTCTTAGTCAACATCTCAAGGAAATACCAGAAAGGGCAGAACTGGGTAAATACTGAAAACCAAAACACAGTACCTACTCTGTGGTGAGGATTCATAACCACATTCCCTCCTACAGAACTGGGATCCCTTTTATTGGTTTTAATGTGAATGGACATTCCCATCTGCGTTATGAACTAAAAGCACATCTGCCTGTTTTTAACACAAGAATGTCCAGGCTGAATGGGAAGTATCCAAGATGCATTTCCAGAGATGTACATCACCAAAAAATGGCTGCATAAAGTGCCCTAAATACATCTTTGTCAGATAAATTATCCCATTGCAAAGCAGAGAAAGATTTTTAGGAAGTTTTTTTCATCGAATCATAGGATCGTTTGGGTTGGAAAAGACCTTTAAAATCATCAAGTCCAACCATTAACCTAGCACTGCCAAGTCCACCACTAAACCATATCCCTAAGCACCTCACCTACACATCTTTTAAATACCTCCAGAGATGGTGACTCAGCCACTTCCCTGGGCAGCCTGTTCCAATGCTTGACAACCCTTTTGGTGAAGAAATTTTTCCTGATTTCAAATCAAAACCTCCCCTGGCACAACTTGAGGCCATTTCCTCTCATCCTGTCAGCATTTGATGGCTCCAATACCATCACGTGGAATACAAGGTATACGGAGTAATGAACTGAATTCAGCTGGTAACAGTCTGGAGGTGACACCTTTTTATTATTTTTTTTCCTGTAAGAGAAGGGCAGCAGAATCCTGAGAAGTTGTGTTGTTCACACAAAGATCAACTGTCTCCTACGCAATGTCAATAACAAAAGAAAAAACTCTGTGGGGGAAGAGGAAAATCCAACAGTTTCAGGTTACAGAAAATCACTTTAATTTTACAAAGGAAAATAACAATAACAAAAACCCCACAGCTCAAGAGATTTCTTGTTCTCGTTCTTCCTGCGAGCCATCCCCAACCTTCAAACTATAAAGCTGGCAAGATTTGAAGAAGTTAAATGCTCCATCTCAGCACAGATTAGAGTTCAAGTATGGTCTTGTTTACAGAAAAAAAAAAAAAGAGGACTTTCAGGAAACAAGGGCAGGTTTCAATAGTGCAACCTACATTCAGCACAGCAGGATAGATGGCACCAACTCCTCAGAGCACAGGAGGTAGCCTGCCCCTCTTGTGCCCTAGACTCTTCTCTGAGAGGTCTCAAAACTAATTTAATGCAAAGATGCTGCTGGGTGGTGGCCCACTTCAAGGGGTTTGGCATTCGATGTGCACTGGTGCTCAGGCCAACTGAAGGAGGAAACATGGGGCAGTGTCCCCATGCTGGGCTCAGTCTTCTCCCCGCATTCAGCAAAGGTCACACGCGCTTGCTGGGGAACCCTCCCTTGGCATCATCCCCCAGATACCGTGCTCCTCCACCACCCTTGGCTCAAGGAAGTCCTCATGGGACCTGTAAAAGCCATTTTAAACCTGGGAGATGGGATCAGAGCCAGCATTTGTGCCTGTCCCCTGTACAGTGCTCTGGGCTTGGTGCACCATTGTTCCGCAGCCCATCCAGCATTGATGCAGGCTCCAGAGATCAGTGGTCCTCTGGCCTTCAAGAGTGGTTTGTACGCCGTGGCAGGCCTTTCAAAGGGCTAAGAGCTTTGCAGTCAGGTCACATCCAAGCTAGCAGAAAAACTCTGTCTCCCGTTATCACCCAGCTAGTCAAATCCACAGAGTCCTTAGCTCAGTAATCTGAAGGGCCAAACTCTGCCCAAGACCAAGGCAGAGAGTCACTGCTATTAAAGTGTGCTGGGATCGGGACAAGTATCACAAGTACAGTGCCCAGCTGGGACCAGAGTCGAGCAACACCCAGGGCAGGCAGCACTGCTCGGCGCTGGACTGGCCACGCACAGACAGATAACCTGCTTTGGTGACGTGGTGCGTTAGAAAGCACAGGTAGTACGCATGCTGTGCCATGGTAAGTCAGGACTGACAAAGAAAGTTAAAAAAAAATCTTGTGAATGGAGAAACAGAGAGGGGGAAATGTAGGAAATTAACTGGAAGTAAGGTAAGTGCAAAATTACACCCACACAGTTTGGCAAGTGTAACTTCGTCCCTATTACTGTGTGGATATTTGATTCTTACTGCTCGAAGCACCAGGGCTTCTTGCCAAAGCCAAAGTTTTCTTAATAATCTGGGATCAACCTTCTTCAGTTACGCTCACAGCAAACTGCTCTATGGGACCCACTCGATCGCTGTACGCTGCTTGTTGTGAGGCATCACTGTTTGCGTACCACCATGCAGAAGAGCCCAGAGTGCTCATGTGGTTCATGCAGGAAAGTCATAAAGGAGATCCCGATCTCCCACAGTTTCCACCTCAGCGTGTGAAGACAGAGCAGCAGATACGCCGGTTCTCCTCAGCAAAGCAGGCTGCAACAGCGGTGCCAGCCCTCCCTGCCAGGGAGTCACAGCCCTCGGGTTGGGATCCACACGGCTGCGGGAAACAGTCAGTCTGATTTTTTTATTTAGTGTTTGCACCAGCCATTTCATGGGTGGCTCAAACGCTGTTGTTGGCTGTACTGCGCTGTAAGTTACTATCTGTGCTGGTTGCTTCCTAAGCTTCTGCTGGCTCCTAAGGGGCTGGGAGCCCTGGTCCTATTTTCACAAGCGCATGGCAGCTCTGCGGGGGGAGCACGACTGTGGCTGAGAGGGCTTCATCCTGACTACCCTCACTGTGGCCCGGGGACAGAGAGCAGGGAAAACACAGCACCACGTGCAGCAGCACTGGCTGCCGCACCAGGCAGGTAGACTGCTGAAACGCAGCATCTGGTAGCACACGCCAGGCTGTATTTTCCTTTTTTTTGGTGCTATTACACAGAAGAGATTTAAATGTGGCAATGAGTAAGCATTGAAAAGGGACCTGCCTGACCTCAGAGGGCTGCTGCGTGGTACGCCAGGGTGCACATTTACAGCACGCTCCCGGGAGCTGGAGCCCTGTCTCTCCCGGCAGGCAGGGCTCCTGCGCTCCCTGCTCCGGGGGTTAGCAGTGCCGGAGTGCAGCTGAGGACAGCCGGGTCCCTGGAAAGCCTGCCTAATCAGGCATGTTGCTATTTGGCACAAGCGACCGCATCATGGGGAAGACGATTTTCAGTCTTGTTCTTATCCAGACAGGCAATATTGCTCTGTGTTACCTGGGGAACAGAGCCTGCCCCTGCATTCACTGGGGAAAAAAGCATAAGGCTCTGAGTCAGCTTCAGGGAGGACCACAGAGAGGCGAGGTCTGAGGACTTCGGTCAGAAGTCCATGGAAGTTCAGGCTGTCCTAATTATACAACCACAATGACAATGAGAAACTGTCACAGTGCAAACGTAAGCAAGTAAATGTTTAAGCATGTGTGTCAACATCATGACGTGCAGATATGAAAATGCATGTGTAAAATGAATGAATGAAGGCATGAAGTAGCATGAGAAGTAGCTCTTTAGATCTGCCTTCTACATGAGGGCTGCTGGGCATTTGTCCTGCCAACTTCAGGCATTTGTCAATATGACTATGGGCTGACAACTTGTAAGTGGGCTTTGCTCATCAGAATGTTGTTTTCGTTTTAGCAATCCACAGTTGATTCACATGGTGCTTGGTTTCCAAGCTGCAGGCTTGCAAAAATCCCAAGAATTACTTCCACACCGTCGATCAGAGAGAGGGACAAATCTCACCCTGTAACATTTAATCCTCAGTGCCCCCATGGAATCTGGCTCAACACGAAATCCAGCAAAGAAAATAAATAAAATAAACTTGCTTTTCTTTGACATATTTGAGTTGCATCAATTTACTAGAATATCAGACGAGCTCAACAACCAGGGTCAGCAGCACAATCTGGTGGGATGAGGGCAGAGAGAAGGGACAGGTCTCTGTTGGCAAAAGCTGGGCATTAAATCAGTTCTGACTGTCATCTATAACTTCACCCAAACCATTGTGTTCCCACTAAGAGCGTGTAGATGAGGAGCTAAATCAAATCAATGAGCATGCAGCAGCATGCTTCCTACCTGCAATTTCCCCATATGGACAAGCACAGTGTTTGTAAGTGTGACACACATTTGTCTATATAATGCAACACTGATTTCAATGGGAGTCACACCCGAAGAGCAGAACTGCACCCTCTGTTAAAAGCAGAGCTGAAAGCACTACCTGTAAATGGCACTGCTAGGCATTGTTATCCTCTGCTTTGCTTGTGGTTAGGCTTCATTTTAAAGGCATTAGCTCTGCTGGGGTGAAATTTTATACACCAGATATGGTTTAGACTGATCTATTAAAAAAAAAAATACCAAAAAAAAAAAAAAAAAAAAAAAGAAAAGAAACATCTATTTCTTAAAAAGAACAGTAAGAAAATAAGAAGCTTTTTTCCCTTGTGCCAACGTTGTGCCTGTATATCCCTACTGGGCTCTGGCTTCGTTCTGCTTTAGAACAAGAAATTCAATGGTCATAAGAGCATTGTCAGGGTCCCTGCTTTTTCCAACCCTTTGAAAAAAAATGCCCATATTTGTGTGAAAAAGCACTGTCTGGCTTCAGTTTACATGTGCTCAGTAGAGTGATCAGTAAAGCCTCCAAAACCTCCATCTGCAGCAAGGTTGTGCTGGCAACCTGCAGACTGGCGACTCCTCACGTTGGAGTAGTTTTCTTGCCAAACACAACATTTTTTGGCAGATTTGCTTGTTTAGACACAGCCATGTATCTGTCCTTGCTGATGCATCCACCAGACGTAGCTCACTCTACCGTGCACACAAATCAGATGGCAACAAGGGAAGTGCAAATTCAGGCTTTCAGGAAGCAAAGCTCAAAAGGACTCAATTCCAGAAACCTGCCAGGTTGACATTTGAAGGTGGGAGGGGGAGTTCAGGAGAAAACAAACAAAAGCAAAAAACCCCAAAGCCTAAAACAAGAACCAAACCTGAAAACATCTGAACCTCAAACCTAAATGTGATGTCCAGCTTTGGTTTGTTTCTTTTCCCTTCAAACCTAAAAACAAGCGATTTTCTGTAAGTGCAAGCCATGGGACTTCCCCCTTTACATGGGTATCACACTTTTTTGATGCAAATCCTTGGACCTCTGGGGCATGGGTACCTTTGACTTGGTTGTACCTTCCTTCAGAGGCACCATCCACTCGCTGCAAGGCTCAGGCGAGCCTGTCTGTTGAATTCAGCTCCTCCACCAATATATCGTCTTCCACTTAGGACACTGGGGAAGGGCGAAGACTGAGAGGAGGCCCGAGATCTAAACGTGCTCATGAAAAGCCACGAGAAGAGACAAAGCAATCCCACAGCACAGGCGCTGTGGTTGGCCAGTTCGGCAGGGGTGTATATGCACCCATACGCACCCAGTGTTCCCTCTCTGGCATCCCACAGATGAGCCCTGGTTTTCAGAAGTTTGAAACTTGTGAAGAAGGCTGCACCATGGTGAGGAGCTTTAGAAGGTTGTGAGAATCACCAGCAACCCCAGGATTGCCTTTGGAAATAAGCCTGAAGCAAACATGTCTGGAAGAGCTCTCCTGAGCATTCAGTCCTGTCCCTGCTACCACGGGAAACATCTACCCCAGGGTAAGGTGGCACACTGAGCAATGGACACCCAGTATCTCCAGCCCTTTTGGGCCTTTGAGTGTGGCTTTGCGGTGGGCTCGTGGAGAGGCGTAGGCTTGGACTCGCTGCCCCCACGCCCCGGTGAGACACTGGCACTGTGCATTTTCCAGCATCAGCACCCTGCTGTCACTGCCATGGAGCTTCTTCCACCAGCAGCCATGCCCCTGCACACTTCTGGGCACTGGCCATGCTGTTTTGGTCTCTCCCCACACAGTGGGCTCTCCCCCCAGCCCGGCCCTCTCTGCCCTGTCCTCTTGTCAGCCTGGCTGGGCTGCCCAGAGCCATCCTGCATGCCCATTGCAGGTGCCCTGTGCCTCCATAGCCACCCAAAGGTGCCTTTAAACCAGCTGGGGACATACCATCTGTGGTCACCTTCTTCTTTTTCTTGGCTACACTATAGTGAGAACTCATGATCAATCAATAAAAACTCCTCTTCCTCTGTAATTTCCAAAAGGCAGGGAACAAGCTGGGAGCAAAACATCTTACAGCTACTCTCTGCACATGCAAGCTTGCGCTTTGTGCTGCCGTCTTTAATCCTCTTTCTCCTGTTCCAGTCCTTGGTGCCCTCAGCTCTTCTTGTGCTGTATACTGAGCACTCTCTGCAGTGACTAGCCCTTCAAAGCTGACCGAATCTGATTAGAGCTTGTTTTCCTGCTGGGTAAACAAGATCACCCCTTTGAGGAGCATCGTTAATAACTCCCTTCCACCCTGCTCGTTTCCCTTGAGGCACAACCTCTTGACATCCTTTCTTTAGGTAAATCCTTACAATGCTCACATTAATCCCCTGTTTCTCCAGCTTAATGGCTTTGCCTGTAGCACTGTAAGGACTGCCTTTCTGAAGTCCTCTGTCTACATAGTCAATTACCTTATCAGAATAAACCTGCTACGATAGCCTGGCATGAGATAGCCTGAGTAAACTCATTTTGCACTTTATCTCATTTCCCATTTACGGAGGTCAGGCTAGTTGGCTGCTTGGAGATCCCAGCTCACATACCTCTCCGGCCTTGGTTTCTTAATGATAGCAATGACCTTTGCTGTGCTCTGCTCCGCTGGTAGAAATTGTTACCACTGGACTGTGTTTTCACATGCCAGTTCCTGAACTCGGGGATTACGTTGCCCCTCGCTTCCCCCTGCCACCACCCACACATACCACTGCCCCCTTTTCAGCAAGGCGTGCAGTCAGCTCTTCGGGTTTGCTTCCTCCTGGCCACGGCACAGGGTGCCTATGGGTTCCTCGTACCAGCATCGTTTAGGGCTGGACACATTTGTGTCAGTCCAAGCGTGGCCTCACAGGTTTCGCTATGGTGGCTGAGACAACTTAAGCCACGCATGGCTAGGTTACATCAAAGCGGCTGGCATGTCAGGGGTGTTCAGTGGAAAAGAATGGGAAGGCTCTGGAGACCAAGGATGGGATAAGCAACATTTCACTTCCCAAGTACCAGTCCCAGCGCAAGCAGATGACTGAACAGCATGCAAAAAGATCTCGCACTCCTCTGCCTCTTACAGCTCCCCAGCTACTCCAGCACGACGGCTGCTTTGACAGATCGGAGACCAACACGTTTCCCACATCCAGCAAACGCCTGCTCTGACACAAAGCCTGACCCCTGAGCTCATGCTCTTGTCACATCCATGTCAAGCAAGAAGCTGTCTTGTGCTCCTGCTGCTGAGGGTTTGAGGTGGAGCACTGGGAAGGGGTCTTTGATGCAGAAAGAAATCTCAGTTTTTATTTTCTCCTCTGCCCCAAGCAGAAGTGACTGCTCTGAGGCAATGCAGAGCCACTGTCACTGCGAGGGGATGGACCGCAGCAAGACTGGACCTACAGCAGGGGCAGCATCCTTATTCCCATGCCTCCCTCTGTCTCCTGGAGTTGTGATTCTCTTAACTTTCAGCTGACTTTTGACAACATGTGGTCTGACATCTATCACCCATCAATCAAATAAGTTTGTTTTTTTCCCTAAACCAGATCCTCTTACACTGTCTTGCAGCTTTGTGCAGCCACATACCTGGCAGATCAGTGACAGACTATCTCCTCCCAGATCTCAAATGCTATCTCAGTTTTAAGAGGAAGTTGTTTTCACAGTTAGCAGCTTCCTTTGCCTAGCGATTGCTGTCAAGAGCTTGCCCGTCCTTTCTGCCAGACCAGGGCCATTGTGGGAACACACCAAAGGGCTAATCACAGCACAGCGGTGTCTTTGGTGGCCTCCTCCAAGCCTTTGTTTGAGTACATGCACAGGGTAAGGGTGAAGCTGGAAGAGGGAAGGCCAGCAGTCGATGTCCTTGCAACACCTCCCCGCTCATCCTTCCAGGAGGACTTTTTCATGCATCAAGGCAATGCCACCATTGAATTGCATCACACGAAGTACGTAAGTACAAAAAGGAAGCAGGCAGATATTTTTAAGCCCTATCAGACCAATGGATAAAGCAGAGCATTCGGTGGTCTTGTTCGTAAGTTCCTCTCCTGCACACACCAGCACTTCCCAATTCTCTGAAATCCAATTCATGAAGAACTAAATGCAGAAGTAACCTTTCAAATGTCGTGTTTTGCTGTCCCTAAGCCCTTTCCCACTAATTCTCATGACCCTTAGTTATTTTGGTATACGGCCAAAAGTAGGAGTCATTCCCAGGAACAGCAGTGTTTTAGAGGGAGTTGGTGAAGAAACATCCAGAAGAGAAAGGCAGGAGTGCAGGCTCAGGTCACAACCCAGCATCAGAGAAATCCCTATGGTGGAAAATAACCACCTAATCAAATAACCCAAAGCCACCACAGGGCTTTTCCTAACCTATCATACCTAGGATTTTGCTTAGTCTCAGTTTAAGTCATTCAAGCTGAGGAAAGTCATCCTTCAGCCTGGCAGGTCCTGGTGCTATAAGCACTCCCCAATAAGCTAACGGGAACTTCTGAGCTCCATTCCCATCCGCCTGCTTCCCCAGACCTCAGCTAGTGCCTCCAGCTCTTCCTCCCTCAAGTTTAGCTCTCGTGCCTGTACACAACCTGTGATTTCCTTAGACAGCTTGAGCACACTCGCAACTCGCTGGCAGAAGAGAGAAGAGACCCTACTCCCCAGCATAGTTCCTTTCCCCACCCTTATTTTTACACTACTTTTGATCTTCACCTAACTCTATTTTGGCAGGCTTGAGGGCCAAATGGGCTTTAGCCTGCAGGCAGATGACCCTCATAGCAGGAGGGGGATGCATGCAGCTGGGAGGAGGGAAAGCTGGAGGGAAGGAGGAGGAGCAGAACTTTTTGGAGGCGCCCGGTAGTTAATTTGCTTCTGCACGCTGCCTGTGTGAACCACACAACCTTGGCCACATCTGCTGCTGTTGCAACCAGGAGCCTCAGCAGAGCTACAGCTGGGATTGTGAAACGCGCCGTGCTTTCCGTCCCAGAAGGCTGAACTCCCTTTCCTGTGGCTGTTCCTCACATTCCTCACGCCTGACACATCTTTTCTACAGCGCCGACTGCAATTATGTTCCTCAGAATGTACCTTTTCACACAGAAAGGAGAAACCTGCTCTCAAAGAGGAAAGCACATTTAACACTTTAGACATCGCTGCTTCCGCAATGCAGGAAGAGCATCGCTGTTTGAAAACCTATAGCATGATGAAACCTCCTCCCCTCCTGTCGCCAAGCAGCTGGCCACGTTTAACCCACCACATCCCGTTAGGGCTTATCTTCATCGTCAAGTGCCAAGAACCTCCAAATTTAGCCTGCCCGGTGGCTGCAAGGTGAGTTGAGAGCAGTTGTAAGGCAGGCTTGATGGGCCCTTCTGCTTGCAGGCACAGCACCCCTCTGATGGGCTCCCCCACCCCAATATGCTCAGAAAGGACACAGACGCAACTGCCAGCAGCTCAGGGAAAGAAAGTGGCAGAAGGGGCAGCAACGCAGGCCTGCAGATGCCTTCACCCTGCGGGTGGGGAGCACAGTGCCAGCACTGGCACACAACCGACAATGAAAATGCCACTCGATTTACATCAAGGAGCAACCAGCCTGCCAGCCCTGGACCCTCAGTCCCACCTCAGCCAAAACCCAGGTCTACAGAAGCTGGCCAGGATTGCTTCACTGACATCCCCAGGCTCGAAAGCAGGACTTGCAGCCTGCAGGGGAGGTCCTGGCACCCACACACTCCTTTTTACTAACAAGCCAGCTATAAACCTAACGGAGGGGCAGTAAAGATGAGTTTGCAGTTCCTTTTGCTTGATGTGGATGTGGGAGAGGTGATCACAGCCCTCAGCTCACCCAGATGTCCCCTGTGTCACTGATCTTGCTGGTTGTCTCAAGTCGGCATTGCAGTGCCTCTCTCTGTGGCAAAGCAATTATTCTGCTTATCTTCTACCCTGCAGAATTATGGTTATTCGAAAGTTAGACTCGGTGGGGGTTTTTTTGTGTTTGTTTGGGGTTTTTTTAAATTTTTCTTTTAAAATCTATGTTAAAGAGGGCTTTTGGAAGCATCCTGAGGAGAGTGGCAGGTGCCACAATGCACAGATGACACTAATTTTCCACTGTTTCCCTTTCACCCTGGGCAGCGAGCTAGACTCTCTCTTGGACAGCTGGTGGAAAGAGGCAAGACTGGACAGAAAGAGGCAGATTATTTCTGCAATAAAGTCTGGTTTCTTGAATAAGAAGCCGAAGTCCAATATTCCCTGAAATGAAGCTGGTCACCTAGAGGTACCTCCTATGCTGTCACCTCCAAAACTTGCTTCAGCCATGCTCTCTCGCTATTCCCCAAATATGCCCGGGCATGTTCCTATGTCCAGGTAAAACCACCTCTGCAACTGGCTTTGCCCCAGGAACAGGCTGTGTTTGCAGCCAAGGCTCGTGCCTTCGTTGTCAGCTGTGCTTCCCTGGAAGAGACAGAGAGGGGCGAGGGCCCCCCGCTGTCATTACCATGGGAAGTCAGGCAACAAGTGAGGATCACCACCCCACCAGGGTTAGCCGGAGAAACCGAGGCAGAAAGCACCCTGACGTGCCTAGGATGAAGCAATAGCAGAGCCAGAAGCACCTGCTCCCCCTGGGTGCCCATCCCCTGCTGCAAATAATCCAGCCAGAGTGAGCACAGCAGCCCTGAGCATCCTGCAACGGCGAGCGTTCCCCTCGCACGTGCATATGGGGTCACGCACCGCTGCCTCACCAGCAATTGCTCCCCAAGCTCCCTGCAGCGAGCCAGCCAGGCCCCCATCAGACCTCACGTGGCATTTGCTGCCCCTGTTTTGAATGTCCCTGTTATAGCGTATTATTATTTATTGGCCAGTGGCAAAGATAGACATGCACCTGGGGACTGAGAATTAGGGTAAGCCCAGAAATATTCCCCACTCA
>NW_010524772.1:0-2481 GCF_000687285.1 Phaethon lepturus | reverse complement strand
AAAAAGTCCTGCTGTCATTACAGAGAAAAAAGTGCTATTAAAAGAATGAGAGACTATTAAGAGGTTGGCACTGGTCCAAAATGAACATGGTTGAGGGCCCCAGAAGGTTCTGTGGAAAGTCATCTTTGAACCTGGGGGGCAAAGAGAAGATGAATAGCACAGGTGAAAAATAAGAATTCCAGATGTTCCCTTGCAGTCCTGTTTTGGGGACAGCTGTAGTAGGGTCTAGAACCGGGGTGCTGTCGTATTTAAGAAGGTGCATCATGCATTGTTAATATCCATCTTCTTCCAGCTCTCTGAAGGCTTCTTATAGTTCTGAGGAAATGTCCCACAGAGTCTAAAGGAGTACATAGAGCTGCGATGCTACCCTTCACAGCCCCTCTGAATAGGAGCCCTCAACCCTGGGCTCATCTAGAAAGGCACATTTGTTTTTTTTTAGTCAGAAAGAATTACCCTTTTTTTCCAGATGAATATGAAGGAAAATTCTGAATCTATGTGAGTGCTAACCACAGTGTCCAACACATGGCAGGGGCATGTCAGTAAGCTACTCCAATGTGGTACTTTCCAGAAGGCGTATCCTGGCCATTGGTCCACCGCAGCCTAAATTTTCATTAAAAAAACCCAAACAAACAACAAAAAACCCAGAAAGGTGCAACATGGTGAGCCTTTAACTCTTTACATGGCTCAGCACCAGGCCATCCTTGCCAAGGGGGAGCGGTCATGCCCACCTCCCCACATCATGGGGTGAGTCAGGGCAACGCTGCCCCACACCATCGCAGTGGGAGGTGCTCCCTGATGGAGAGCGCTCTCCTCGCCCACCTCGTGAGCATCCTGTGGGACTCAGACAAGGAGATCTCCTTGGGATCAGCTCATTCATTTGAGTCTGAAAACGGCTGCTCCCCCCACCCTACGTTTGCAGGCTCCTGCTGATGGTTCCTGCTGCTGGCTTGTCGCCCGCTGTCTGTCGGCGAGGAGCCCTCAACATTTTTCTGTGACACATCTCAGATGTCACTTAACTCCAATGCGTGTCTTGGTTTTGTGTTTTAGGAAGCTGAACGAGCTCAGGAACCAGGAAACAATGACGAGACCCAAAGATCTCGGCGCCGCAGGCATTTTGTGCTGATGCAGAGGCGTTCTCCCATTTTCCTGTCCCTTTGGGGAAAGCTGCAACTTGCCTCTCTGCTCCTCTGCCTTTCGGGATGCAGCAGAAGCCCCTCCTCACTGCCAGCCAACCAAAAGGGGGATGGGTTTTCCCTCTCGCAGGCCCAAACTTTAGGAGACAGAAACCCTGCTTTGCTTTTAAGTGCTGTGCCAACCTGAGTAAATTCAGAGCCTTTCTATATAAAACAGAACGAAGCAGAGAAGCAGAAAAGGTCAGCCGGCATCTCTGGTGGTACCGAGGCACCGGCAGCTTCTCTTCCCACTTCCTTTTCTGTTACTATTTTCTCTACCTGATGCTTCTCCAACTCCATGTTTGCAGCGGGGTGCAGAGGAGCAGTAGATATCTGAACGGGCACTGCGCACTGCACTGCCGCAGCCACTGGGGCAGACACTCCTGTGCAGCCCTGCACTCCCAGACACCTGAAATCCCCCAGGACTCTGCTCCAGCCCCCCGCTCTCGCTTGCCCCCAAATTCCCCAGGGACTCTGCTCTAACCCAGCGCCACATTTGTGATTGCCCTGAAATCCCCCAGGGCTGCAGGTCAAAAACTACCACCGCTTTCCCTCATAGGCATGGGGGGAATTTTTTTTTTCCTTTCGTGTAAGAGGCGCTGGTACCTTCTTGGGTCAACCAGGGCTCTGGACACCAGTTGGTAAAAAGGTTTGGCCTCCACAAAACACGAGCCATGCTCAAGCCTGTTTCTTTTGCTTCTGCTTTCTGCTGCTGTCCCTTCCCTGCCCGTTCACGAGATGCCCTCAGTCACCTAACCACCACCATCATTACAAATAAAAGGTAAAGCAAGGCAATGGCATCATCAGGCGCCTCAAGACGCCATGTAAAGCAGCACCGCCGGACGTAGCAAAGACTAACCCCTGTTTGGAGGAGGCTGGGGTCACCGGGGGGCTGAACTGGGCCGTGCTGGGGGCTGCCCCCAAACAGCGAGGGAGAGGGCAGGTACATAGGCAAAGACTCCCAGTGGTGACTGGAGGCTGCACTGCGGTGAGTGAATGCTGAAAAAGCATGGGGAAAGAGAAACCAAGGCTGAAGAAGCGTGGAGGACACACACCTCCCCTCAGGTCTCCCACTCGGGAGGCGGCTGCCCCCAGCTGGGACTCAGCCAGGACTGGGGCTGCTCATGAACCCAGTGAACAGTTTCAATAGAGAAAGCAGGGGAAATGCTGAAACCGCCTTTCAGTTTTACTTTTTTTTCAATAAAGTATTTCATTTCCATGTGGCAGCCTCATTTCCGAGTTTGACTGTTGCCCCTCTGAGGGCGCCAAGAAAGAGACAATCCAGAAAATGAGAGGAAGCACCGAGCTC
>NW_010524771.1:0-35120 GCF_000687285.1 Phaethon lepturus | reverse complement strand
TCAAAATACTGAAAAGTTCTTGTGATGAAGGTGGAAACATTATGATATAGGGTAGCAAAGGTACCATTCTGCATTTCCTCCATAGAAAGCGCAGAAGTATAATTGCTAATTGTCTCCACAAGACAGTAGCCAAAATACAGTAACGACTTTAGTACAGAGCTCAGATGATACCACGTTAAGCTCAAGGTCAGTGTTCTAAAAACAAATCTCGCAGGCAAGACATTACTAATCGTCGCAGAGTACAGCAGCCTGCAGAAACCAACAGCAATCCTTAACATGTACGGCAAAGAGGAGAGCATGATGCAAATCAAATAAACTGATATCATGACCTGCAACTGTTATTATCTCAAGCCTTTGGCCCCACGTTGGGTGCCAAAAAGGACTGGTTTAGCCCCAGCTGGCAACTAAGCACCACACAGCCACTCACTCACTCCCTCCTCCCACAGTGGGACAGGGGAGAGAATTGGGAAAAAACTCATGGGTTGAGATAAAAACAGTTTAATAGGACCGCAAGAGAGAAGGAAACAACAATGATAACAACAATAATAATACTGACAAAGGAATGTACAAGAACAAGTGATGCCCGGTACAGCGATTGCTCACCACCCAGTGATCAATAGCCCGTCCCTGAGCAGCGATTTCTGCCCCCAGCTAACTCCAGTTTATGTACTGAGGATGACATTGTATGGTAGGGAATAGCTCTTTGGCCAGCCTGGGTCAGCTGTCCTGGCTGTGTCCCCTCCCAGCTCCCCGTGCACCCCCAGCCTTCTTGCTAGCAGGCCAGCACAAGAAGCTGGACTGTCCTTGACTGCTCAGCAACAACTCAAAACGTCAGCACATTATCAACATTTTCTCATCCCAAATCCAAAACATAGCCTCATACTAGCTTCTGTGAAGAAAACCAGCTCTATCCTGGCTGAAACCAGGACGGACAATGTTTATGTCTGTCTGTCTAAGTGAGAGCTACTTGTGAGACTATTTCTTGTGATCCATCCTCCTCCCAGTCTCAATCTAGACACTGATCTTCTCCACCCAAAAACTCCTCCACCGGTACATTCTCTTGCACTCCCAGCACACTGCAGCTCCTCCCCATTGGACCTGTCTGTGTCCTGCAAACACTGGGTACCAAGGCATATTTGAAGGCTGTAGCACCACACCAGAGAGCAGGGAGGAGGTGAGGAGTGGGAGAAGATCTAGGGCTTCCTTTCTACCATCAAAGGATCCTCACTGCTCCAGTTCCCTGCTGCTTTTCTGGAAGGGGTGAAAAGGGCTAAAGTCCTGGGGATGGGATCCCAGTGGAGAGCATTTGCCTAATAGGCAGTGTGGTTGGTTGGCAGGTATTCAGTGATATCGGACACTGATACAGAGAGCATCTTCATGGAGCCAATCCATCTGTCATCTGCTGTGGCTGCAAAACAAATCATCAATGAAGGTAAGAGGGTAAAAGAACTATGTAAGCAATAGAGACTTGAGTTGCACTGGTTTTGCCTTTCTCCTCCAGAGGTCCTAAAATGATAAAAAAGCCTTTATGAGAAAACCCTACCTGAGGTAGAGATGAAAAATACAAAGAAATAACAATTTACAGAAAGGTTTGGTGACTTCCTTCGAAGTTGTGCGCTGAATCTGTGACAGAATCATGTACCGCAATGGTGAATACAGTTTGATTGCTGGCTGCTCGCTGCAACAAACTGAATAGAATAGAATAGAATAGAATTAGAATAGAATAGAATAGAATAGAATAGAATAGAATAGAATATTTCAGTTGGAAGGGACCTACAATGATCATCTAGTCCAACTGCCTGACCACTTCAGGGCTGAAGAATATTTCAGTTGGAAGGGACCTACAATGATCATCTAGTCCAACTGCCTGACCACTTCAGGGCTGACCAAAAGTTAAAGCATGTTGTTAAGGGCATTGTCCAAATGCCTCTTAAACACTGACAGGCTTGGGGCATCGATCACCACTCCAGGAAGCCTGTTCTAGGGTTTGACCACCCTCTCGGTAAAGAAATGTTTCCTAACATCCAGTCTGAACCTCCCCTGGCACAGCTTTGAACCATTCCCACACATCCTATCACTGGATCCCATGTCAGCACCTCCCTCAGGAAGCTGCAGAGAGCAACTGCATTCTTCTACGGATAGAATGAGCGTGCCCTTAAGGCCCAGACCTTTGGCCCGTGTGGGTCTCTGGATTGAGAGGACAGTGAAATATGCTCTTCCCATTACCAACTACGTTGAGGCTACTAGATAAGCATGTACATCCACACATTGCAGACAGGATGGTGTGATGTTACTGGGAAAGAAAGCAAGCCACAGGGCTTGTCCCAGGAACAAAGAATGACAGCTCATATATTTGTGTTGTTTTTACATGCTTTTAGTTACAATGTCAGTTTATTCCAGAACTGAAGACAAAGGACACCAAGGTAGATTCGGTGTGTCCTAGGATGTTAGAGTCTGCGCAGCAGCTGATGGTGGAAGACCTGTACAACCGAGTTAAGGAAAAGATTGATGACACCAGCTTGTTTAACACGCCGTGTGTGATGGACTTGCAGAGGGCACTTGTGAAGGACAGGCTGGAGACCCCCAGGGATGCTGTGGATGAAGTCTGGCCTAATGTCTTCATAGCAGAAAAGTGAGTGTCAGCTTTTGTCATCCGGTTGCATGAGATTCCCAGTTAAGGGTCAGATAGAACCATTGAAGGCATAACATGTATTACATGCATCTAATACTTTTCATCCCTAGAGAGCCCCAAAGTGTTTTTCAGAATATGGTCACAAAGATCTCTTTGCACTGAAAAGTAAATACTTCTGGAATAGAATCAGCAGCTTCCCCATGCTATTTTGATGCTTCGACAATTTAGGAGAGGAAAAGGAAAATGAGCCCAAATTACACTGTTCTGATTGGAATTTGGCCCTGAAGTTGTGACTAAAGTCTTTGTTATGTGAAAGAGAGTTTAAAAAGAATTGCCATAGCAAATATCAAGTGGAAAGGGTCAGGTCTTCTGTACCATGGCTCAGCTGTCTGAGACACCTGTGCAAGTGACCAGACAGAATTAGGAGGGGATATAGTGTAAAGCATTGATTACGGAGTGATAAAAATTGAGAAATAAGTAAACAGTCTGAACCTAGGATGGCAGGATGAGTTTAAAATCAAGCTGGAGAGGAAACTGAGCATGCAGCTCTACAGGTGAGTGCAGGTTTCCTGCCTGAAATAGGACCAATGATATCTAACGTATTTTTTTCTTTTCTGAAGAAGTATAGCAGTGAACAAAAGCCGTTTGAAGAGACTGGGGATCACGCATGTCTTGAATGCAGCTCATGGTACAGGGGTATACACAGGACCAGGTTTCTACAATGGTCTGAATATCCAATACCTGGGCATTGAAGTGGATGATTTTCCAGATATGGATATCTCCAAACACTTCCGCCCAGCTGCAGAGTTCCTTGATGAAGCACTGCTGACTTACAGGGGTAAGATGAGAAAGTTACAGTGGTTCCAGAATGCTTTGGAGTTAATGAGTGTAAGTGTTACTCTGATAAACAGACGATGCCACATTTGTAATTGAGTAGAAGGCAGATACTTTGTTTTCTGCATCCAGTTAGGGTGAACACTTCTTGCCCTTTTCTGCCATGCCTCATTCAAAACAGGAGGGGGCAAACCAGTGAGAGGCAGCCCAGCGGCCCCTGCTGCAAGCCCCACGTCTTTGGAGTTGCTGTGAGCCACCTTCCTCAACTGCTTTGAAAGTACCCTACTGTTGCAAAGAGGGTAAAAAAACCCAACCTGCTCCAATAAATATATTTTTTATATTCATATTGTATAATACTATATATATTGATATATTCCTGTACACGGCAAGTTTCAGCTTTGCCAGGAAAGAAAAAGGACAGGCTGATTTACTAGAACAATCTTTACTACAAAACAATCTTTATTACAGAAGAACAATCTGCACTACAAAAGAACAGGCTGATTTACTAGAACAATCCAAACAGCTGGGTTGAACCCCTGGATGTCTGCACCTGGGCTACTGTATAATTTGCTGGACTCCAACTCCATGGCAGCTGTTATTTTGTGGACCTCCCATGCATACTGGTCATTTTGTTGCAGCTTCAGTGACCAATTAGAAATATCTTTGTGGAATTCAATATGAAAATGAACACCACAATCAGTGACATCACTGAAATTCTTCATCTATGTATTCAATGCATTTAGTTTTTGTAGGGAGACAAGAGGTTATGTCCTAGTAGAAGTGACATTAAGAAAAGTGAGAACTTTTAAAGTTGAGACAATTTTAATAGCTCACCAACAAGATGAGGAGGGACACGCTACCCATCGTATGTTCTTCCTCCTAACTCCTATTGCTACCCTTGGCGTGGTACACATGCTTACTGCTTCTGGCCATTCATTCAACTCACTAACCCAGAAAAAATGACAGCCCAGGAGGGAAGAGATGGTTTTCCATTGGGTTAGTGAGCTGAACTGGCTCATTAAAGGGCTCAGTGAGCACCAGAGCCGACACAGGAAAGGATGCACGGAGACAGAAGAGCCTTGAAAGAAAGCAGATAAGCAGATAAATCAGATCTCCCCCTTTTGGTGAGCAGTTAGGTAGGCTTTATTGGCTGTTAAAACACTTGGAAGGTAACTGAGACTTTTGATACTAAGAAAGGTGTAAAAGACATTTTGGGACTGTAGGAATAGGTACAGTAGCTAAATACTTGCGGTAAGGTACTAGCAGTCAGAAAGGTGGTGTTTAAACTGGCTTCATTAAGTTTCAATGCAAACAGTTTGATTGAACTGGAGTTTATCACACATTTAGAAACAGTAATTTCAGTTATTTGCAAGCTAGCAAAGCCTCATTTACGCTCTCTTCATATTTACAAGCTTTTCTTTTAACTGTAATTTGCTATAAAAGTAACTTTAAAAAACCAATTCTCCTGTGCCAAAGCTTAGGTTTCTGCAAGAGGTGGTTTCTGTGTAAATGCCATGAAATAAAGTAGATCCTTGCTTTGATTCTAGCTCTTGCAGTCACTGTTTACAGAATAGTGGGGTTCTGGTAGTTTGAAGCAGCTGTATCAGTTTGTCAGAGTTAAAATCAGCGCTCTCATGCTAGTTGCTTGATTATTCTGTTCTGAGATACACTATGACTCTGGCCTCCAGCCAGTCTACATGTAACTGTTTGAGTGTACCTTGCAAAACAGCAGATCTGGATTCTGGCAAAAATATAATTAAATTAATATAAAATTGTATTCAAGCCCTATAATGTGCCTTATAAAAAATTAAGTTATTTGCTTATCCTCCCAATACCTTCCCTGAGGCTAATGCTAATATCTCCCTTTTTACATATGGGGAAACTGAAGCATGGAAAGCTTAAATGTCTTACCCTAAGTCAGCCAGCAAGTCAAGAATACCGTATCATTTGTCTTTCTAATACCTATTATAAGTTTTATGATTATTTGGGGAAGTGAAGTGTATAGGTGAAAATACAAATATTATTTAGATTGTTTTAAAGTGTGCCTTCCTACAGCTTTTGAAACTAATGTGCTTTTTATTCATATGTGTCTAGATTTTTATTAAGATAAAGCTAACAAATATTTAGTATTGGTTTCAGTCACTGAAACGTATAATATGTCTAATTTTTAACAGTATTCAGAGGATGCTTTTGTGCTACATATCAGAACAGCCTCTCTATGTCATTGGAAATAACTAATTACTTTTATATTCAATATCTGTAGGCAAAATCCTTGTCAGCAGTGAAATGGGAATCAGTCGCTCAGCTGTGCTGGTGGCTGCCTACCTGATGATCTACCACCATATGACTGTTCTGGAGGCTCTGATGACTCTGAGAAAGAAGCGTGCCATTTACCCCAACGATGGCTTTCTGAAACAGCTAAGGGAGCTCAACGAGCAATTGTTGGAGGAACGAGAGTTGGAGCATACTGGAGATGAAGAAGTCACTTCTAGTCAAAGTCCTGTTGTCCATGCAGGGACTTCTTCCCGACTGTCTGGAGCTGGGGACTCAGAAAGCATCATGGGAGCCAAAGCCCACTCCATCACAGTAGAAGAAGAGGACACCAGCAGCCTGCTGGGTAGCCTGATGAGCTCTTCATCTGTGGGAAAAACTAGCTGGGTTTCCAAACACTCCACCCTCATCAGTGAGGAGGAAGAGGAACAGTTGTATGAGGAATGGAGGAAGAAACAAGGCCTACCTGCAAAGGAACCAGGAGTTAACCATGGAAGAACAACATCTCCAAAGCTTCTGGATCAGGAAGGGGAACAATCTGAGGAGGATGTGGAACAGAGGATCCATGACTGGCAGCGCAGAAATGAGAAGTACCAAGTGGAGGGTCCACCTAGGGAGGAGGACAGAGATTCCAGCATGGGAGGAAGACCTTACCCATCAGGTGAATTCAGCGATGTTGAGAGTGTGAGCAGTTTTGAGATCCGAACCCTAAAACAACAGCTGGAAGCCAGTAGCTTTAGCAGGATGAGGAGGAGCCGCACAGGCTCTGTGTCATCAGAGAGCACTTGGGACATGTGGAACCAGAGGCTTCTGGAGATTGAGAAGGAAGCTGCTCAGAGGTATCATTCTAAGAATAAAAATTGTGGGGAGAGACGATCCCCAGAAACAGAAAGAAAGGAGAGGGATGTGGATGAGGAGAGTGTTTTTTCAGACAGTAGCTCCTTTTACAATTTCTGCCAAAAGAACAAAGACAAGTTGACTCCTCTAGAAAGGTGGAAGGTCAAGAGGATCCAGTTTGGCTTTCACAAGAAGGATTTAGAACCATCATCATCTTCTGCACCATCTCCAGCAGAAGATGGCAGCCAGGCAGATGGGGAGGGGACAGAAGGGAAGAGTTTGTCAGATATTAACCTGACTGCTTACCAGGCTTGGAAAATGAAGCGGCAGAAGAAGGTGGGCAGTGAAAGCAAGGAGGAATTTGTGGAGTTTGCCAAAAGTGAGGATTCTGCTTCAGCTAAAAAGAAGCAGAGGCGTGTAGAGCTCCTTGAACGTTCAAAGAAAATTTTAGAAGAAAGCCAGTCCATGTGCAGCTGGGAGACAGACAGTACAATGAGTGGGAGTATCCCACTGTCAGCTTTCTGGCCCTCGGCACCTTCTGCAAGCGGTGCCGAGGATGCAGCTTCTGCATTGAGCATGCAGACAAATCATTCATCTTTATCACAGACCAGGAGCAGCACGGGGGCAATGCAGCCTCAGATGCCAAGTGTACCCCTTCCCAATCTCCCAGTTGGCCCAGGTGACACAATATCCATGGCAAGCATTCAGAACTGGATTGCTAATGTGGTCAGTGAAACCATTGCTCAAAAGCAAAATGAGATCATGATGCTGTCCCGTCCATCGTCTGCAATGGCCTCCAGCATAATGTCAGGAGACCTTGGCAGACGTGTAGATGATGATAAGGTTTCTCTTCTTAGTGCTCAAAGTGGCTCGTCTCTTGCTACCTCTCGGCTTCGCCAGCAGGACATGCACAGGGCTGAGTCTCAGTCTGTCCTGTTTTGCAATACCTCAGTGAGCACAAGGACAGAAGGGACTAGTTCAAACATGAGGACAACACAGACAAGCAAGCCACTGTACAGCCTCTTTGCTGATGATGTTGACCTAAAGAAACTCAGGAGAAAGGAGAAGGAGATGCAAATGGAAATGAGAGAGAAAATGTCAGATTATCAAATTGAAAAGGTGATCAGAGACAATAAACGCAGCACTCTATTTAAAAAAAAGATGACCAAAGGAGAGGAAAATGAAATAGAAGATGACAGAGAGAGTACAACAAACAGCCACAGGCGCCCCTTGCAAGCAGATCTTGACAGAACCGATCCAGTCTTTGATCTGTCCAGTCAACCTGCAAACACAAGTGCACCGAAGTCAGAGATAGAGACTGGTATTACCAGGTGGCTCAGTGGCCTGAAAGCAGAAAAAGAACCACCGTCATATTATGATCAAAGTGAGAAGGCTAGAGAGAAATACATCAGATCATCCAAAGTTAGAGAGATGGATTCTGAAACATCCAGTTACAGGTTCTCCAGATCACAAAGAGAAGAGCTAGACAGCTGTTCTTCCTACGAGTCAAAAGGAGATTCACTGAGAACCATGTCAAAATTTTCCTCTGCTTCTGCAAAAGAGGACAAAAAGATGTATAAGCTCACAAGGTCAAGGGTCAGTGAGACAACAAGTTCCAGAGAAAAGAGCCCAGAGCTGCATGTTTTCAGCCAAACACCTGAACCGTCCTTTGACTCTGAGTCCGCTGAACCATCTACACAGAGTCGAGTTAGATCTCATCATGTGGAGGCATGTGAAGAGGAGGCCAGGTCTGACACGTCAGAATTTGGAGCCAAGAGAAAGTTCACACAGAGCTTTTCAAAGTCTGAAGAGGATGGAAAGAAGGAGGCAAAAGTGGAACAAAGTGAAGAAAGATTTGCATCTAGACAGTTCTCTCAGTACAGGCGAAGCATGCGTAAAGAAGAGGAAGAAGAGATGGATGATGATGCCATTATTGCTGCTTGGAGAAGCCGACTAGAAGAAACTACGGCAAAGCTCCGGCGGCGAAGGGAAGAGTGACCACGATCAGGTTATAGGAACACAAGCAGAGCCACAGAGTCCCTGAATCACTCATCATTATATTTCTGATAATCCTTTGTGGTTTGTAGGGCATTTCCTGCAGATAGTTCTCTTCTTAATCAAAAGCGATAAAGGGAAGAGGTCAAGTTTTGGAAGTGTTTGTGGTTTGTCAGAAAGATGATGCTAGTATTAAATGATCAATGTAGGTAGGAACACAATGTTAGAAGCCATTAGGAGCCAGACGATGTTTCAGCAGCAAAAGCAAGTAATGGTGGCACCTCAATTCAAAAGACCGATCACATCCCATTTTGGTTATTTCAATTTCCTAGTCTCGTTAAAGACTGGACATATTTTTTCTAGGATCTTTTTGATCATAAATGGAAGAAGCCAACAGCCTTTTCTAGGAGATTGAAGAATGTTCCTCTCTTAATCAGTTTTACTTTATACCACTGAGAAGATATGCCAGGTAGGCTCCATTTTCTGCACCCGTCTTATGAATGTCTACAGAAATAAGACAGTTCGGGGCAATACATGTACTGTTTTACTTCACTTAGTAGCAGCAGCAAAGCGAAATACTAGAAAAAAGAAGATGCCTCCTTCTTTTTAGAAGTTCAGTGCAGTAGTGTATGTATTCCTGTGGTACCATTCTTTGTTATTAGATGGAGTCATCTATGCTCCAGTATGGTTGGTTCCTGATAATAACTTTGGGAGAACAAGGGAAAAATGCAGTAATATTAACAGCCATCTAAAAATTATGTTCTGATGTAGTTAAAGAGACGGAGTTAGGGTTAGGATTAGTGTTAGGTTAGACTGGGTTTCTGAAGTACTGACTTCAGTTTGTTTTATGTATGTAGCTCAGCTAAGTCTTTGCTTTCATGTCTATAGTCAGATCGTCTGTATTAATTTTCAACATGATGGCCTTAAAAGAAGAGAGTGATGCACAAACTGACCTCATAATAAAATGATGTGTAACTAAAGCATTGGTACAAGGCACCATGCACCTAAAGACAAATTGTATGTCTGTTGAATGTGGGACGTGGAAGCTTGTTGTTAGGAGAATGGTAGGGTTAGTTGGCGTGTTACAGTTAATGTGTTGTTTGTATCATGAGCTACAGAGCCCACTTTTCAGAGTGAGTGGATGGAGCACGCTCTCCATGTTAACTTGAGTACACCAAGTTAAGAGCCTCGGGTCCTTCCATGCCCTGCAGAGCCTCCTGAGCTTGTGTGACACGACCTGCCAGGCCTGCCACAGCATCACTTCTGTGGCTCTTATGATGCTGTGTCTTTGACGCATCAAAGCACTCAACTCTTCATGACCAGTCAAAATCCTCCATCTCTCTCTTATAAACACCTAGGCCAGCTTCTTCTGATTTCTACTGTGGAATTATCTGTTCCCTCTTCTTTACAGACTATATTTTGAAACAACAAAACCTTCTGGCAGAGCCGAGTATAAAACACAAATGGAGGCATGATACAGTATTGCTCTCTCATAGGAAGTTTTGTCTTTTTCTTGTCATTTCTTCTCCCTCCTACTGTGATGCTTAGAGCTCACTATTACTATTATGCTAGTACCTCTTCCTATTTTAATTGTGTAATATAGACAGTAAGCTCCACAGGGCAAGGGCCTGGTCTTTGTCCTTGTCTCTAGACACCACGCACATCAGCAATGCTATCTAAATAATGGTTACTGATAACAAAATGCAGCTGCCAATTTTCCTAAACTTAGAATCATTTCTCTCGACGGTAACTCACTGATTAGACATTATCCCTGCTTCTCTGAAGATAAAGATGACTCTTTCTGACAGCCAGGACTAGGGTAAATGATGGCTACTTATTGTCAGGTGAATGGAGTCTCAAAATCAGGTGATTGAACAATAAGGGAGTGGAAAAAGAGCATATTTTACTTGTGTGGGTTTGTTGTTTTTTTTTAGTAAACTCATTATATTTTTGAAGTACATAAGGAATATGGTCTTGTTAACATTTTAGGCATCCAGAGATTCTATAAGGCTTATAATGCACTTCCACTACAATATTATATATAATACAATGCATCCCTTATTTCAGCGTACTTCTGGGAATTGTAATTTTTTTAACATAGTGGAATTCCAGGCTTTGATCCACATTCTGAGATTTTATATTGAATTTCTGCAATGTGTGTTAGGATAGGCATTTTCCTCTTTTCTTTGTGAGTGGAAAACAACTTTGCATATGCATATATGGAGCTTGCTTTAATTTCAGTCTAGAAAAGGTCCTAAGTTTCGATGGATCAAAGTGGAAATGTGCAGCCCCTTCTGGCACTGAATTTACTTTTTTGTCAAAGGCTGAAAAATCTCTCTCACGCTTCCTACAGCTGGCTGCTGTTCTCAACAGCAATGTCTGTCCTCTACAGTACTGTAGGGGGCATCTTACACTGTAAAAAATGAGCATGATATGATGTAGTAATTGGTTTCATTTTGCACTGTACAGCACAGCCTTTGTTTGGGTAGCATTTTGATTTAAACAGTAATCTAGGTCTGCCGCACAAATAAATTATTCAAGACTAAGGGGCAGAATATGGTTCTATAACAAGCCTGAGCCAAACCATCCTGACAGCGAGTTTTGACCCTTCTGGGAAAGGGTTAAGTGGGTTCTGCTGACTCACTGAGGTAGGTGGCTTATTAGTTCACTGGTGTAAAAGGGAGATAAAAATGGTTTGCTGGGGAGAGGCCATCTAAGATGCTGGCTGAGCAGTCATGAGGGAGAAGCCTTAGAAATAGCTGAACTTTATTTTCTTATTGCTTATATCCTTGTTAATAAAGCCAACCCCCCAAAGCAATAAGGGGGTGGGGATCATTTTGGACTCCATTCAGTGTACGGCCTGTGCTTGAAAGCGAGATGGGAAAGGCTCCAGCTCACAGGTATAAATTACATGAAACAGTGACATAAAGACCTTGCATGGTGAAAATATTAAAGCATTCAGTCATAAGACCAATAACCAGGAGAGACAGAAATGGAGAGGTTGAAGGCAGGCTAGAAAGTCAGGTTTTAAGATGAGAATTTAGAAGGAGATAGGGAATTGGAAAAAGGGGAGAGGTCTGCACAGATTGTTTCAGGTGACCAGAGCTGCAGAGCGAACGTTTTTTCAGCAACGACACTGGTCTGACACTAGATTAAAAGAGTAAGTAAGTATCCATATTTATCTAGGAAGGATTTTTCATCAAAGATGCGCTGGGACTGATGTTTTTGCTGAGCCTCAGTTTGCTGCTGTAGGCAGGAGGGAGGTTTTTTTGGTATTGTATAGTGGAAGGTGAAAGTGCAAGGAGCATCCATACAGTCAGTTAAGAATATAAACACAGGAACATCAGAAAGACTGTATGGGGTCAGACCAAAGGTCCATCTGGCTCAATATCCTCTCTCTGACAGAGAACAACAATGAATACCTAGGGAAGAATATAAGAGCAGGGATATAAGTGATATTTCCCCAGCATGATCTTCCAGCTTCTAATCATTTGCAACTCAAGGACTTCCTGAGCCAGATGTGATATTTTTTTACTTAATAGCCCTGCATAGATTTTCCTTCTATGGAGGTGCCTAGTCATTTTTGAGTTATAGCCATTATAGCCTTGTACCCGCTAGCCGCTGTGATCTCTTGTGGCAAGAAGTCCCACAACTCACACTACACTGAATGCTAAGCCATCTCCTTTTTGTCTGTTCTGAACCCCTTGCCCACTAGCCTCCTTTGATGCCATAGTTAGTTTCTAGTTAGTGTCTACATGCCCCACAAGATTTTACCCATCTCTATCGTTATGCCCCATCCTTAGCTCTCCGTTTTTCAGCCCAAGTTACTCATTCCTCATATGGGAGCTGCTCCATGTCTCTGATTATCCTGGCCGTTCTTGTCCGAACCCTTTCCAGTTCTGCTTTGTCATGTTTGAGATCAGGGACCAAATCCTTACACAGTATTCAGGGTGCAGGTGCAGCAGGGATTTATCCAGTGGCATAATGACCTTCCTTATTCTGTTCTCTCTTCCTTGCCCATTAACTCCTAACAGTTTGCATGCTTTTTTGCGCTGTTTCTGAGTACCAAGGTAACATTTTCGTGGGACTATTTATTATATCCACAAAATCTGGTTGCTGGATGGCAATGGTCAGCTCCGAGATCATCATTTTATATGTTAAGTTTTCTTGTGTGTAATGCTTTACATTTATTAGCCTTGAATTCCATCTGCCAACTTAGTGCTCAGTCTCTCAGTCTTAACGAAGTCCTTCTGCACTTTTTCACAGCTAGCCTCTCATTTCTAGTACCCCGTTTCCTAAATGCCCTTTGAACAATGTAGAAACTCAGGGTATGCGGGAAGCAAAGAAGTTAAGGAGGGATACATGAGAGAGAAACCCGTTTGATGTTGGTCTGAGTGAAGTAAGAAGTAAGAAAGTGATGAAAGCTGGAGAGCTAGGAGATAAGTGTTCAAAAAGAGATCTGACGACAATAGGCAAATTAAGAAGGGGGCCTACATTGGACGGAGACAGTAAGATATGTACGTAAGCTGAAGAGGCTATTGCTAAATATTAATTTGTTTAGATGGATAAAAATCTGGGGAAAGGTTATGGGAAAGAAACCATTCTGGGAAGGAAGGAGACGGTGGGATTTACAGAAATTACAGGTTTCTGAGAAACGTGAAGGGGACTGTGAGAAACAGAAAGGGTGATAAACATTAGTGGGACATACATAGATGATAAAATGACATCTGTGCTAGACTGGGAATTCAAAGTGGCAGAAGCAAGTTTGGAAGGAAGCAGAAATGTGCCAGAAATACGTTATTCCTCGTGTAACAGCTGCATTCTGCATGGTAGTGCTCACAGGTGTGGGGCCAGGCTCTTCAGGGCAATTTGATTTATTGCATGTGGCACTAGTTTAGACTGAATAATTTTAAAAGGAGTTTAGCACCATTTCCTTCTTTTACTGCTCCCTGAGAAATGCTTACGCATTAGCTGTAGTGGAGAGCTAGGTGAATTATGACACAAAAAGTTTTACTTGGGGATGGTTATGTTGTATTGCCTGCCTTTCCTTAAAGGGTTTAGCTGAAATACATTCAATATAGACATTATAACATGAAAACACAGTATCCATGACCTTCCTAAATTTATAAACAATCCAACAGAGATGCAGAAAGCATGTGATTAATACTGTCTAGGGCTTGGAAACAGATATTACATGCTCATGTACTCCAGCAAAATCTCTTTGAGAGCTACCTACCTATTCTCTGGAATTTCACTTGTCGTTTATAAAAATGAAAGTGGGTTAAATATCTGGCTGTTCTAATTGTGAAGAAAACTTCCAAAATTGGAACTATGTGTAACAAATAAACAGTTCTCTAGAGAGGTGGGAGCATAGTTGATGTGTGAATTTCCCCAGTTGTCTCAGCAAGGTGCTAACTTATTTGCCCGGGAGTAATAATTTAAATGCCAATAAGGTGTTACATTCTTCTTCATGTAAAAAATGGAGGGAGGTTCAAAGTACATGTATTTAGGTTGTGTATTGCCAATACCAGCACAATCTACTTAAATGAACACCCTGTCATTTGGCTATGCCTAGGAACAGAAATTTTTTGGACATGGAAAAATCCTGTCTCCTTTTTTTTTTTCCTTAGACTGCCTTTTGTTCTTCGGTACGTTTCAACATATATAGGACTTGATTGCATATTGCTTCCATCTATCCCCCTGTTACAACCATTCAGTAGCTTCTGAGCTTGGTGTTTTCCTGTGACTGCTGTTCCTCTGCCACAGGGTGCACACACACACACAGACATAAAGGGAAAACATGATTTGTGACTTATAAAAGCAGGCAACGATATTTGTTTTTTCCCAGGACCAACAGGTTAAAGTAAATGTTGGGATGTCTATGCCAAGTTATCTGGGTATGGTGATGTGAAAACCATCTTAGAGAGCAGGAGAAGGGACATCCTGTCTGTGCTTTGAACCTTCCCCTCTGAATTGTGTTTCAAAGATTTTTATTTGCATGTATCTTTAAAATAGACAAATTTAATCCTGACACAAGAGAGTAACTGCTTCCACATATGATTCATACCTGCAGGCAGATTGTTTTACCTTTAGTTAAGACATGTATGCCCTGGAACACACAAATGGATAACTAGCTTGTTAACTGTGGTGAGAACAATGTCTCTACATAATCAATCAATCAATCAATCAATCACTTTTTTTTTCCAGTGCACCCTTCATGCCAACATACCTGAATGCTTTATGGTCATTAAATTAAAGCAAAGAACACACCACAGAATGGACAAGGCCAGATCAATAAATCTTAAAACGTGATTCAAACTTACCAAGGACTCTGCACAAGTAACCATGAAAGGAAGGATGACTCCAGTCAGAAGGGCATGTGTGTGGGCATAAAACTGAACCCAGACATAGGTGATGCTAGTTAGAAGACAGACACATTTAAAGGAACTGATCATTTTTATAGCATCACCCAACTACCAACAGCATCTGCCTGGAGCTCAATGTCTTATGAGTCTTTTCAGACTTCTGAGTGATACTAGAAAATAACCATGGTGGCAAGAACTGGTGGACAACTGGCCAGAGTGCTTCAGGTCACAGCCTGCTAGGAACATGCCTAATTCTGGAGATTTGCCTATTTGTGATCTCTCTATATCAAAAGAGAGATACAGCACACACCAGCTGGTATTAAACATTGTGTGACTGGTCCGTCTTCATAGACCATCCCAGCAATTTGACCTTTGCAATGACTCCGTACTGAACTCAGATCCAGTTGAAAGGCCTCCATTAGTTTGGCAGCACATCTCTCCCTCCTTGCTTGAGGGGAGAGCTTCAATGAAACCACAATAGCCTTTATGAAACTACCAATTAATTTATACATTTTGCTCATAGAAATTTGCCGGTAGCTGTCAGAACCTATAAAGGTTCATTCCCAGAGCAGATAAAGTGACCACAGGCCTAATTACATTCAAAACTAAATGCAAACCCCAGTTCTTCAACTTGAACTTCCCTCCCTCAATAATTTTGCAAGGCACGTGCTCCTTAGTCTGTGAATTGGATCAAAAGTATTGCTTAGAGGCAAAGGGTCAGAGGAGATTCCACATACGAAAAGCAGGAGGGCCTCAAAAGGGTACAACCTCAGTTGCTGAACAGATGCCACAAATAGGATGGATAAAAGCCCACATGAGACTCTGGTACGTGAGCAAGCAGAAGCTGACAGTTGCCCCTCAAGAATTCAGTATAAAGCTCTCAGTTCTGCAGGAGACGTGATCTGAAAGTCTGCTTCCTGGGAGCAATCACACCTGAACTGTTGCATGTGCTGCAGTTGCATAATTCAATAGTTGTCATGTTTCATCCCAGGGTGAGTGTTCTTGGTGGTAGAGCACATATAAAATTTGTAAGTCATTAGGGATAAAAAGGGTCTATGCAAGAAAAGGGCAGACATTATCCTCATGACTGGCAGAAGGGGTCCATATTAAAACAAAGTAAGTATTTGATTTTCTTTTGAACATGGGCAGCTGATTCAGACCCACCTGCCCTTCACATGCCCTGTGTCTCCCCATTGCCTCTCTTTTGAAACAGATTTAAGTCCATCTACTTTTATATTTTCAAACAAAACCCATAAAAGGGCCATAAATATCATGACTCGCTAAAATGAAAGCTGTTTTCTTCTCCTCCCAGGAGACTCCTGCCTGAGAGAGAGACAGAAAGAGTTCATCTCTTTGAAAATTTCCTCCTCTGTTGAAGTAAAGCTGGTATCTAAGAGCAGCCTTCAAGGCTTTGTTCTTATCATCTTGACCTGGCTTTGTACCAGCTTCTCTCTGTATTGTTTGTGGAAGTGTGAAGGACAGGGCTAGGGGAAGGAGTTTTGGCTATCACTGGCAGAGCAAGGGTCATGTTTGGAAAGGGATTTCATTGTGGTTTCAGAAAATGTTATAAACTCAGTGCACCGGCAAAAAGATGAAGAAACTCATTCCCCTCCTGGATCAGGGCAGTGATCCACCCCTTCTGTCTCTGATGTTGGCCAGAACCAGATGCATCTCGGAAGGTATAAAGAAAATTTAAGTGGGCAATTATGAAATAACCTGCCCTGAGTAAAATTTCCTCCTCTCCTGGCCCAAAGCCCTCCTTCATCTCTCTCCCTTGGTTAGAGTTCAAGTCTATGCCCTGAAGCATGATGGCTTCTCTCCCTTCCAAACCGCTTTTCATCCTGGCCTGTCTAATGTAGCTTCCTATGACAGTGTTGTGATGGGATGTATAGGTCTTGTCCATTGAGAGTCTGTGACAGATCATAGCCTTATTGGAAAGAGAGGCAGAGAGGTGAAAAGGCGGCGAGGGAGGAGAGCATAAACTCAGATGAAATATCCATCAGGAAGATGGAAAGAAGAGTGAGTGGCTGAGAAACTTATTGCTGCTTGCTGACCTGGGCTGTGGAGATCGCTTGCAAGTGAGCATTTTTGCTTTTCAGAGAGAGATTTCAGCCTGGAGCGTGCTAGGAAAGTCAGGTTTTGGTTGAAACTAGTGTTCATCAATACTTCCCCTTGTATAGATTCTTTTTTTTTTAAAGCTGTGGAAGTATGAGAGTAGTCCTGAGAAAACAACTCTACTATATTCTGAGGGAGCAGCTTTTTCCTCCACTGAAGTTCACTACTCATTTCTGAAAAGGCATTGGAGTAATCTGGAGCTACTAGACATTGAACACCGATGAAAATCAGGGTATTTTTCTACTGCCTGAAAAGGATTTAGGAACCCAAAGTCAAGATATTCCTGTCTAGGTCCTCATCCCTATCTTCTAAGCAGAGGTGGCCCCTCATACTCCCGAGTAGAGCAAAGAGCGTATCTGAAAGTGTCGTGGAGGTTACCAGCTTCTGTGGGTTTATTTGATCATTGCATAGAGTATCAGCATTATGTGACAGAATGCCAGATGCCCCAATGCAAGGGTTAGAATTGCCCGACACATGAAGGCTCTTGACTTTTTAGATGTTGTCAACATGATCACTGGTGACAGCACTTTACCACAGAAAGTATTAACAAAGTTCCAGGGAATGCTTAGTGTACTTTCTAGATGGATACTTTCCATAGTATGCAAGTTGAATGGCAGCTTTCACTTGTTTGTCCAGGAGTTCAACAGTTCCTAGGGAAAGGGAAAGAAGACCTAGGTCTCGGATCGTATCCAAGCCTCAATAACAATTAATTTCACTCCCACAATATCCACAGTTTCCCATATTCCTTTCCCTCAGAAGTGCTGTCAAGTGACCCCGTGTTTTCCAAGTGATGGGTGTTGAAATCTCATCCAATCTCCTGGATGCCACACCAGGCATCCTGCTGGTGTTGGTTCAGCACAGGGGATCGTTTGTTAAGAAAACTGACTATCATTTATGCTGGGAACAGCTGCAGTGAGCAGTTCAGTGGCAGTGTTCAAGGCTCTGTAATCTACTTCTAGTCGCCACTTGCCATTAGGTTTCTTCACTGGCCGTAAAGGAGAACTGTAGAGGGAATGAGACATGACAATGATTCCCTGTTCTTCTAGCTCCTTTATCAATTCAGTAACAGGATGACTAGCATCAGAATATATTTTGTATTGTGGAATATTAACTAGCTTGCTAAGGGGTAGAGGAACAGCTGTTTGCAACAGATTAACAGTCAGGGATGCATTTCTAAGATGTAAACTGTGGGGCAAAAAGGGTGGTGTACCTATCTCCCATTTTCCCCATGAGTCCAGCCATTACTGACCCTTCAATACATCCATACCCAATATATTACGGGAACCTGAAAGTAAGGTCAGGCGGATCGTCTGTGCATGAGATGGAATGAGTTTAACCCTGACCAGTGGGTGGTTAGTGATTTTCCCATTAACGCCTACAATAGAAACAAACTGCTTGCTAAGCAGAGGCTGTAAGTGTCCTTACCTACTGTTGATATTTGGGCCCCTGTGTCAATGAGGAAAGCTGTAAGGCAGGGATCATTAACTGTGACCATCATCTCGGGACTGGGATCCTCAGAAGTGGGAGCAGCGGCCACCAGTACTGCCACTGAACCAAGCCCCCATCGTAGCTCCCTGCATATTCATGCTCTAGGTTAGTGCTGATAGATTTGGGCATATCCCCGAGCTCACATCCTTTCACGCTCTGGCTCCCTAATCATTATGCTTTTGGTGTTACCCCCATCTCCTGGCACAGGTCGCTGAGCGCTATCACGAGAAGTGGATGAGGGAAACCCAGCCAGTTGCTGCAGAAGGGGAATCGGCAGCCCATTGCACTGACTCGGATCGAGCCCCTTCTCTAAACACATTTTCCATCATCACTTATGCCAAGTACTAACTGAGGGCATTTCCCAGTTTCCCCTTTTCGCCTTTGCCTTTTGCATGGAGACAGGCTGGCTCTTTTCCATTACATTTACTTTAGCTAAGTTCTCCCCTGGTTTTTATCCTGTGGTGCATGTAGTGGTAAATCTGCTAGCGTACATTGAAGCACCTCTTGGGAAGTCATATTGTTTAAGCCTGTCTTAATGGCTAAAGCTAAAGATTTCAACACCACCTGCGTTCTCTTTATTACCAGGCTCACAAATCACCTCCCAGGGATGTGGCTCTGTGGAAGAGGGTTGTCCGGCACCCAGGGCAATGGGTGCTGGTCCTTCTAGTTCAGCTAAAATCATAGTTTTCAGCAGGGCAGTCTGCAGGCTGGCTGCCGAGGCCCAGGGCCCACGCACTTTTCCCCCCATGGTCAGTGGGATGCAACGTGCCTCCCCAGCGCAAAATGCAAATCCATAAGGGACTGGTAATGTTTGGCCCTGCAGTATCCAACAATATTCCCAGACCTAATGCTCACAATGGAGCTTTAGCAGGAGCAGGGTAGAGCTGGTTGGCTCCGGCAGTCCAGATCCGTGCTAGCCAGTCCACAGGTGTCTCCCCTGGCTTAGCTCTGTACTTTTCTCCTGGACCTCTTAACTCCAGGGCAGTAAACCCTCGAGTAGTTGCTGTGGAGGGAGGTGAGGTTTGTGCCCCTGCGGGTGTGCTCTGTTGTTCAGTCTTGATTAGGGGTGCCAAGAGGGCAGGGAATCATCCTCGCCATCACCTGGCCCTGAGGGGAGGGTTTGCAGGTCTGCTTCTTTCCAGATAGCCCCATCCCCATTGGCATCATACATGGCACAATGGACTTTAATTGGGTTCCAACCACCTCCCCCTGCGCTCTTCAGCTTCTGCAAGGATCCGGGGCTGAAGTTTTGACTCAAGCAGTCTATTTTGCATTTCTACTTGCTTACACTTTACTTCCTAAGTATTCTTTCCATTTTCCTTTTCCTCATTCTCCTTTTTCAGCCACACATTTTGCCCTTTCAACTCATCAGTCATACCTGTTGCTGCCCTATGACAACTGCCCGGTAGCCAGAACATAGCATCTTTCCCTTTTCCCTTCTTTAACTTACAAGCAGCCCACCATCTGGCAAACTCCTGCCAAATATGATCAGCATCCATTCAGTGGCTCTTGACCCAGGGCAAATCCCACCAGGGATTTTGCCATCCCTTTTTCTCAAATTTTTATCCCAGTTGTTGCCACTCAGCGTCTGGTTTTTCATGGCACAAAGACAGAGACACAGACAGTACCTTTACACTCTCATCAAACCGATTGCCTTAACAGGCATGGCAAAGCAGCTTGTGCTTGCCAACAGAGCGTGTCCAAGAGAGGTCCCACTTCTGACACCAATAAAATGTCACGGTCTGTTTGGATGTCTCAAACTTACAGGAAACCGCCAGACAAAAGATGATGGCTACAAGAGACAGCAATTTGCAGGTGAACATGGCTCCATCGTGGCCCTTTAGCTCTTTCTGGCCACCTGTCCTGGCTACCTGGTCATCTGGCTTTGACCTAATGGTGCTGCTCGCCGTGTACATCAGGCTTTAGCGTGAGCTGGGCTAGCCAAAATCTGAGCAGTTGAGTGAACAGCCACAGAGAGGCCAAGGTCTCAAACAAAAAAAAAAAAAAAAAAAAAAAAAAAAAAAAAAAAAAAAAAAAAAAAGAGAAGCAAGCAAGGACTTATTAATAAGATAATGTAAACCAATATGTACCTTCTCGTTTAAGTTCATTTCCCCTTCACAACCAAAAGGAATCACAATTGTGAAATAGTACCGTAGTGTAAAGAATGGAAAACATGGCTGTCTCTTTGAAAATGTCTCCGTTGCTAACTCCTGTGGATCAGCTTAGCAAATCATCCTTTTGATCTGATACTGTTTTTCCCATAGGCTCACTGGAGAGGCAGCTGAGACGTTGCTTTCCAGCCATAGATCTCTGGCAGAACTTTGCGTCTTCTGCTTTCTCAGGTGAGCGATGCCCAGGTCTTCTCAGTGCTGGCTAGTAGATTGCCCCCCGCTGGCTACAAGAGATGCTAGAAAGCCAGGGGTTTAGTGCTGGCTAATTTTTAGGCCAGATTTTCTCTAGTGAGCAGATACTTGGGCAAGGCTTTTGCTCAAACAGTCTAACAGGCAATCTGTAACATGGCAGTGTTGTTACCCTTTTAAGCTGCCATTTACAAGTTCGAACAACTAAGTGTTGTCTTCTAATCCCGTAACATAGTGCCACTGCCTGGTATGGGTGGGGTGATGAGAATATTTCACTGAACTGTTCTCATTTGTGTGTCCACAGCTTGATCTGATGACAGTCACACACTGTAAAATAATCCCTCACCTCATCATCAAATCTCTCTTCTATACACAATTAAGTCCCCTTTGTAATTCCATTTTTTGCCATGTTGACAATAGTATAGCTATTGCAACTGTATAGAAATGGTAAATAAGTGGCCTATTATTCTTCCTAGTCACCTTTCTTCTTGTCTCTCCTTCAGTTATGAATGCCTCCGAGAAGAAATCATCCTTGCTTAGTGCCTGGAAGTTCCTTAGCTCTTAGAGGAAGCTACAGTAAATAAAAAAATGATGCTGGATTCTATTTTCACTATTAAGGAAAAAAAAAACAAAAAAAAAGCTGTGTTATAAGCTGATTTGGTGTGATTATGCTGTAAATAGACCATAAACAGTCAAAGGCAAAATAACCCACAGTATTCACACCACTGAGAGACTGTGTTGTGGTAATCGCTGTTCTTCCCTGCTGTTCAAAATATTTTGCAGGTGTCCCCAAAACTACATGGGCAGCAGAATGTGGCCTAATTCAAAGGCTTTAATGCTACTGCTAAGTAGAAGTTATTTTTCTCCTAGAAATTTTCAGTGAAATAGTCTCTATCTTGCACAAAAATATTCACAGCTATTCACTGCAAAAGCCCTAGAAAAAGGTAGAGACCATCAAAAATATTTCTGACAAGTCAGTCCCATGTTTTAAAAAATTTAGTCCAATTAAGGAAAGAGTACAAATGTTGAATTTCCAAAATAAGCATTTTCTATCTGAAGATGCCAAAGAATGTTTTCAGTGTTGGTTGCCGAAGTTAATAGGGAACATAACCTCCACTTTATTCATGGAGAAACAGGAACAGAAATTTATTTTCCTTCAGCTCATCTTTTCCCTTTTCTCCAAGAATTGTTACACTTTCCTTGCCACACACAGAACTGGCATTTTAAACTGGTGTTTTAGTTTACCTTTAAGACCACAAATCTCCTTCACAGAGAACATGGCCACCTCCGCCTATCGTAATGCCACAGAAGAGCTCTGCCTGAGATCCGTTTCTGACCTTGATGCAGGGAGACGCTGCACTTTTCTTGCCCTTTGTGGAGAGGGTCTTTTTCATCTGATATCCATGCTCAACACTTTCAAATAATTTCCTCTTTATGACCTTTTATTTCTCAGCATCCTTTTGGGCTTAGTAATAGCTAAGGATTATAGTTATTTACTGTTACTCTATTAGTAACTAGAAGTGTTAACTAGCACCAGGGCCCTACTGCAGTATGTATTGCACGCAGCGCAATCCAAGAAGTTCTCACCCTAAAACACTTGCAAATTAAATGAACAAAACAGACCCAGGCTGGGAGAAAGAGATTGCACCTGTCAGTGTATTTGAGACCCAGAAACTGAGCCCAGCATGGTACGTGAATACTGTAGCAGAGGAATTCTGTGGAAAATTTCAAAAGATTCATCTCACTAACAAAGTCATTCTCCTTGAGCAATCACTCAGCTCTACATGGCACAATTAAATACTCACTGGTCTCCAGAGAGCACAAGCAGGACTCTCTGAACTGGTGATTAAGGTGTTCAACTGAGAGGGGCTGACATACGTTTCAGGCCGTTTTCCAGAGAATATACAATGTGAGAGAGTTAAGCGTTCATCAGTGCAGGTTTTTCCCCTCCCAGGTAAGTGTTCCTGACTGCTAATCTACAAAGTTGTGCTTCATCTTTTTGGCCCAAAGAATACTTAAATAATCAATTCAAAAGGATATAGTTGATGTAGGACTCTTTTCACCCCAGAATAACCAACAGCACAGGGGAAGAGCCTGCCGCCTCCTCAGATACAGGTTCAGGTTCTCTCGGTGAGTTAAAGCCCTCTCTATCTCCCACCTTCTGAGATGGCCTGGACACTGAGCTACTGCACTGAAAAAAAGCTACTCTCTGCTTTTTGTCACCTGCTGCTTACAGACTATGCCTTGTCTGTGGATAAGGGTTGGGGTAAGAACTGAAGGTAAAGTTTAGCCCAGGCTAGAAAAAAGTGCTTTGCTGTATTTTCATGTTTATGATTAATCCAGTATGACTGTAGACTGCTGCCAGAAGTGGTGGTCCCATCTCCCTCACCTTGCCTTCCCCAGCCTCCAGGCAGCACGTTGACATCACATTGCTTATGTCAGATCTAGCAATGACATGAGTATGGGGCTTGTCAGATCAACTTCTTGATTTGACAGAAAAGTAATCCTTTTTCAGAGTTGGGGGCATGGCGTTAATGACTACCCTGTGGCCACTCAAATCGCTATCTCCAAGGTAAGAGTCAGCAGGACTCTACCTCAGTGGAAATACCAGAGTAAAATTACACCAAAGGCTGCAGCAGATCCAGTCCTTGGCGTTTCTTATGTATTTTCTGAAGACATTCCCCATTCATTGTGGTGGCGTTAAGACAGCTACATAAGGAAACCAGATACCTAACAGAGAACTGCAGGATTGGTGGGCAGGCAGGTCCCTGAAAGCTAGATATACTGCACTGAATTTCACAGTGCCTAGATCATCTTTTGGATCTGGGTTGCAGTGATGGTGCAGGTGGTTTCAAATATAAATGCAGGCCATCACACAGATGGGGCATACATTCTTGGCAAAACTGGCAGCTTTACCTGTGTTTTTCTGTTTGAGAAATGATTCATAAAAAATGAGATTGGTTCTGGCTCTGTGTGGCAGATTGCACTTGAGCATGCGGCAGCCTTCTAGCCAAAAGCTAGGGTAAATCACCCACAGAAAGTACAAGCCTTCTTTAGCATTTAACACTTCCTCAGCATTTGACAGCGAAACTCAGCAAAGCACCAGCTTTTATTTTTGCTTTGTCCTACTCACTCTCCCATGGCTCAAAAGACTGTAAATGCCTCTGGAGTATCAAAGCTTCAAATCCAATCTAAGACTTGCTATTATTTCCTTCAGGCGTGAGTGTGGCAGTCAAAGAGATGGGATGAATGCTCCCCATCTAGATCATTTAAAACCTTTGCTTAGTATTAATTCTGTCACTTTTTAACCTGACTTTTAGTTTGCAAAGTAGTTGGCTGACAACACAGGGCAATGCAATGCCCTGTGCCTCTGCCGGACTGGCGCATGGTAAGAGATCATCTTGTAAGAGATCATCTTGTAACCTCAGGGTGCTTGCTGGAACGGGAGGGCCATCGTGATTTTAGGTGAGATTGGCCAATTGGCAGAAGAACCTGCTCTGAGGGAAATGTCTTGCCAAGAATTATGCACGCAGGACAGGATTAGAAACATACTGCATGTGGCACATTACAGTGGACAACTGAAGAGTCTTTCTATTCCCTTATTCTAGCACATGTACTGAGTTACGCGCTCTAAAAACCATGTTCCTTGCACGAAGGAGCAGAATAAAATGCTGTTTGGCTTAAATCTATTCCTGCTTGTGAATGTAAATTAAATCTGTTCTTCATATTTCTTTCGTTCTGCTGCTTTTATCTTTGTGGAAATTTTCCTTGGTGGCTCCTCTGTCATCAGTCTGGCCCTGACTGGTGAAAATCATAAACTCTTCTAACGTCACACGCTCCAGGAACACGTCCTTGGTATCTTCCTGTCTTGGCTGGGGGCAACATGGAGTTACAGAACCCCAACAGAGTGCACTGGTACCTTGGCTTTTCTTGAGGAATTATTTTGGAGAAAACTATGAATCTAGGCCAGAGGAACTATATTCATAACATCCACTATTTAAGCCCCTCACTCAGGTTCTTTCCTTGCAGCAGGAACTGACATACTGTCAAAGGTGACAGCGCTGCGCCAGTTTATTTCACCAGAAGACCTGGCCTTTTCTTTCCTCCCTCTCCTAGCTCGCCTGCTCCCGTTATATGAACCCTGCCTCGCTCCTGTCCTTAATAAAATCTCCATGCTCCATATGCTCCCTCAGCCTCACTTTGATTAGTGCTCCCAGAGTCTTCCTCACTGCTGACGTCAGGTGCATGCACAGCTCTCTAATTTCCTGACAGCCTTTTTCAAACACTAGCTTTTAATCAGGCACTCTGTTTTACCAGCACTTCCTTCTCTCACAGAGTGCCTTTGAAGCTAGGCTGCCGATAGTGATGGGGTTCCTTCTCCGCTGCCCTTTCCTGTTGTTTCCATACAGGATTCTAGGACAGAATTTCGTAGCTTTTTGGATGGTCTGATTTTTTTTTTTTTTTTTGGCTGTGTCGTGATCCTAATTTCCTTTAGGATTTCTTCTTCCTCTCCTGGGAAATTTGTCTCTATTTCTGGCATCTGTCCCTCCTAACCCTTCCCACTTTTTTTTCCCTTCCAAAGACAGGGGAAAAGAATCCATTTAATATTTTTCTGTAGTAACGTCTATCTCATCTGTCAATAAATTACCCTTTGCCATCTCTGGGAGACCCCTTTGTCTCCCTTCACTGACCTTATTCTGTACCTTGCCTTTTTTTTTTTAAGGGAGGATGCAATATCCCTGGGCTGTCATTCCATGAAGAACAGCTGTCATTCCTCCCATAGTGTATGCGTATGTGTTTGAGGAGGGAGGAGAAAGGGAGGGGGGAATTAGGGGAGGACAGGGAGCTACCATTGGGAAATACGATGGTCCTATTCACAGCGGTGAATGTTTTTTCATTCATGATATTCAGCTGCAGTTCTGTCTTTTTTCTTCCAGTGGTTTTAGGCGTTCATTTTCTGATTAACAGAAATCTAACACTCATATATCTGAAATATAACTACAAGAATATTTATCAAAGTAAACACATTTTTAAAAGTAATTATATATGCATTTAATAAATTTCTAATTTCTTCACAGTCCGCAACTATGAATGTTATCTCACTGTCAGAGCTGCAGTCATATACTACAGAGTAGCATTCAGGAAGCATATCGGTAGCTAAAAAAAATAGGACTTTTCCATATGTTTTCAGTGTTACAAACTGAAATGCTCACTGAGAGGGTTAAAGAGCATGCTATAGTCCTGCATGCAGCTAGCTAGCTGTGCAGACCTGCATGAGGAAGAGACCTGTGAATCCAGTGAATCCCCCAATTCCTGCCCTGTCCTTACTCCTCCTTGTGCTGTTTGAAGCACTGCAGACTCTCAGGGAAGTCCTCATGGAGCATTCCCTGTGTTTCTCGTGGTCCAAGGGCTGCTTTGTGCTGGTCACACCTAGCACAGGCACAAGTTCCCTTCTTCCTGCCCCTGCTCCCCACCACAAATCAGTACAGTTTGAAAAAGCAAATTCTGGCTTTGATCAAATTTCACCAATATCTTTAAAGAAGTAAAAGAACTGAAAGAAATAAACTGAAGATGCCCTCACCTCTGTAGCATCTGGCAGTTACACTTCTTAATGCATTTATTCTCACAATATGGATGTGAAATAAGGTAAGTTGTTATCGATGATGCAGGTGTGCATTAGAGACACACCAAAGTGACCTGAAGGTACATGACATAGCACATGCTGGGGCCCTCATTCTCCAAGTATTTGAGTCAAAAACCTGGTGGAACACACCTTGACTCTTGTTTGATCCACTGTTGGGGCTTCCTTTGTTTGGAAACCAGTGACAGGCACCATGTGTATGTCATGGGCCAAATCTAGACAGGGGTGAACCCAGGGCATCCCTCTGGACCTGTCAGCTCAGAGGTGCTCCAAGGCCCCAGATGAGACCTGGTGAGCGCGTGCCAAATCAAAAAGGATATCTAGGTGTGACGTACATATCAAACTTGTCATTTCCTTGTCCTGTGCTAGTAGAGTATCAGCAGAACATCTTTTCTCTTAAAAGCACTATACTACTGATTTTACAACTGCTTTGTGACTGGTTCCGGCCCTTTCTCTCTCATATGATGGCTCTGACTCACAGGCTCTGTTGGATTTAGCTGCCCTGATGGAAAAAGTAACCCATCTCCACAGCCAGAGATAATAAATTCTTTAGCCACTGCAGCAAAATACATTGATATGATCTTGAATTTAATCACTCATTTCTGCAATCCTCAGTCCAGGATATCAGAGTAAATTGGTATCAGTTGAAATGAGATTTACAGTAGCGCATTAGGCTATAAGATGAAGCAGTTAGCAGTGGACAAACCATTCACTGAGCTATCTCCTCTTTGGGTTACCTACATCCAGCACCTTAGTAATGCAGGCAGTTGAAAACAGTAATATGTCAAACTTCTCCAGGGTGAATCACCAGGGCTTGGGAACCAGAGCCCTTGCTTGCCTGGGGCATAAGATCATGGTGCTGGGAAAGAATCTCATGCCTCCAGGGACTAAGGCTCTATCTGCATATGGAAATAGAGTTTTCAAATGTGTCCTCCTACTGGTAACACCAAGCCTGCTCCAGCACCAAGGGAGTCTACTGAAGAATGGCTCCTGGCTACTGCCATCTTCAGGACTATCCCATGTAATTATTGAGGTCTTTTGTAAAAAGACACCTGTGGCAACTGGCAGAGTGTCTGCACAAACATTACCAGCCTTGAGGCTGAGAAACTGTTAAAATAACCTTAGTAATAGAATAGTAAAGCTTTGATGATGAGTGAGCGTGGGTGGAATAATTGTCTGCTCAGAAAGAGGCGCCTTTTTCTCATTCTGTTCCAGCAGCTGAATCCTTATCTCCTGGATAAATAAAAACAAACCTCTTGGTTATTATTGTTCTTGTTCACCTTTTGACTCTTGATTAGATTTACCGCAGATACATCCCTTTGGCAATGAAAGTGGAATCAACACATTTCTGATGCACTCCAGTGGAATTCTCACCCCTGCTCCACCTCAGACTGTCAAGCTCCTGATTGAAACCCTCAAGTTTTCTGAATGGCTATTAATTACCCGTCCTTCTAGCTCATGTCTGAGATCCACCTTTCCAAGTGATCACTTGGTCTGATCAACAGACTCTCCTATATCACTTTGAAACTTTATCTTATTTTAAGTCCTCTGCACTTGGAGCCAAATCGGATACCTTTCTGAAAAGAGAAACTCATGGTGGTAGCTGCCTGGCTTGGGCTGCTTCTCCTTTCTATATTTTTCAGTGTTTTCCCAGATGCGGCCCCAGGATTATTGCAAACCAGTCCCAGGAAGAAATGCTGCTCAATTAGGCGAAAAGAAACTCGACGGAAAAAAGGAGCAGAGACGGCAAATTGCTTGAGATAACAACCTCCCCCCACCCATGTGTCTCTGTAACTAAGAGGATTAGCTGAACTTTCTGTGTCACACCAAAACTGACAATAAGCAACAGTGACTTCCCCCCGCTGGCACTTGTACCTTCACATGTTTCATTTTCTTGCCCATACTACTGCCTTGCCCCTTGCTGATTGTATGACAAACTTGGGGATGAACATGATGGCTCTTTCCCTTCCTTTAAGATTTATGACTCAAAGCCAAACAAAACCCAACTCTAGTTATTACATGCTCTGTTTCCTCCTAACAACTACTCACTTTTAACAGTGTAAGCTAACCAAGGAAACATGGAAATATGGTCTACTTGATCTCACCTGATCTATCTGTTGTTTGCCACAGACGCAAACAGCAGCCTCAGGTCTGCTACCACAGGAGCAGGCATAAAGATGTCCCTTGGGAGCAGGATGAAATCTGCAGAATATATAAAGCCAAAGTCCCATCAAAATTCAAAGTGACTGAGGCTCTATGTAGATGCAGCACTGCCAGCAAGGAGATGGATGTTTATTTCAGGTAAACATTTCTCATTGTGTGGCAGGAGGGATACCCAGGGGACTTTTGCAGTGAAGAGAAATGAACTTTGGTAAAGGACTCTGCTGCTAATTATGGTATCAGTCCCATGTTCCTCTATGGTGTACAAATGAAAAGGATATCGCTTGTGGTTGAAGATGATCAAACATCAAATAATTACAGTTTCTATAGTAAACCAATTCCTTTTTGCTGAGCTCTGTAGAACATCACTTTAAACGAGGTGATCAACTCCTTTCCATGAGCCTGCCACAGAACTTTTATGGAGAGAGGAAGTTTGTTCTAAAAGACAAGAGAAAGGAGGAGTATTCTCCCACTGAAACATGCTCCTTCCCCTTCGCCCCCCCGAGTTTCCACAGAAGAGTACAGCAGAAGGTGGTGGAAATATGAAAGGTGAATGTCTCTCATACCTGAAGGGCCACACGCAGGCATACTTGACTAAGGAAGCAGCTGTGCCACAGTAGGGAAGGAAGTAGAAAGCAAGAGAAGGCAGGAGAAGCAGAAATATTTTCACATTGATGTAAACTAGATACCAACACTTAAAAAAGGAATGCTGTGATAAAACAAATTGGGATGTGGGACTCAGGTGATCGCCACCAGAATAGGGATTGAGGGAAAATGGTGGCACAACAAAATCTGCAAGAAGTATTGGGGTTGGGTCATAAAATGCATGGGACTTGCCAGTTTTTGTACAGCCTTTTACTGAACTGAACTAGGCATCTGTGCTGCATACCCTCTCATTGCTACACAACTCCCTGAACCTAAATTAAATCACTACGGCATTTCTGCCATGTTAAACGGTGTGAGCAGGTACTCTCAGGTCACATAAATTCAGCAAAGTAGTGGTTTGGGGGTCCCTGTACAGCTTTATTTGCCATCAAAGGGTATGGTGTTGTGGGGAAGAAATACCTCCAGACAGATTTAGACTTTTACTCCAAAAATCCGTTCAGACTGAGGCATTGTAAAAAACGCCCAGTTTATTGCCATGGGGTAAGACTGCCTTGTCACTCTAAAGCAACCCCTGTCTCGCCTTATGGAGCAGCAGTTTTAGTTCAAAGGGATCTAGGTCCATTCTCTTTCCCCATTTACATGAAATGGGACTAGTGTGGAGTGTGGCAGCCTTTTAACAGTGCCCCACAGCACTGCAAGAGTTCAGCCTAGAGAGTGAAGGACACCGTGTCCAATTGAAATTACAGAGGAATTTGGGGTAGGCAGAATGTAATTACACAATTGGAATTTAAACTGTGAAATTAAAAGGAAATATTCAAGGATGAAGGGGCAGAGAGAATCCCTAATCTCCAGCCAGGCTAGGCTGTGTGCCAGGAAAGTCCCCTTCTGAAGGGGGAATAAGCAAAGAGCCTGTCCTGGAAGAAAGGGAGGTAGAGAATAAAGACAATGTTTTCAAAAGCACCCTGACTCCAGCTGTGTGTTTGTCTCATAGGCTATGTCTATTCTACAGAAAACCTTGTGGTTGCTAAAAGGTGTCAGACGTGTCCCTCTCAGCCCCCTCTTCACTGAGGTCAAAACCAATTTGGTTCCTCATGTAAGCAGCACCAAAGCATTCCCAAGGTCTACAGCAGAAAGTGTGCTGTACATCTGGTCAAAAAAAGGAGTTCAGCCTGCTTTTTCAGATAGGTACAAGACAGAGTTTGTCCAGACTGCAGCCACTCTCGCTGTAGTATCCGAGCATTTCCCAAGTCTTAGTTAATAACCTTCAGAACAAAAAATATTACGTATTTTTAAGGGTTCCCTTGTAGTAAGGGGAGGCAGAGAAAAACAGTGAAAACAGCACTGTGGCAGTTTTGAGTGGCAACTGGAATCACGCTATTGCAAATCCCACTCCCCAAGAAATCTGAATCAAGTCGTAGCACCCATTGTTGTCCCTCTCAGAGTAGAGAGACAGGTAAAGATGGAGCCAACCTTGTGGATCTCTATGAGAAGAACGACAACAAGCTGAACAGGGTCTTTCAATCGAGGCACAATAAAGAGTACCGAGACCTCGTCTTCTTGGGCTGCCCAACCACAAATGCAGCTGAAGACCAGTTACTTAATTTCTCTGCCTTAGTTTCCTATTGCTAAAGCGCAGCGATCATTGCCTGAATCTTCTAAGTCGGTGATTTGTAAGGCCTAATTGATTAAAATTGGAAGGTGCTGAGATGCTGCATTGATTACAACCATTGAAATGCATACAAAAAACTGAGCTAGAAAAAGTAAGTGCATCCAAAGCAGCAGAGAGTGGGAAATAGATTGAAAAATGTACGTGAAAAGATGTGTCCTCTTAGTGATTACCTGTCCCTTTCCTGAGGGTGTGTGAAGGTTCTGAATTACAGTTTGTTTTTTTTTAAATATGAAAATGAAAGCCATGTTTCTTTTCGTCTGTGTTCCATTGCTTATCTCCAAAAAAGTGATTAGCTGCACCTGGGAGGGGAAGAGTATTATGAGATGGTACAACTTTCCTGCTACCACGTCATTAACCGGGAGATTCAGAGGATCAGCGACAACCCTCAGAAATAAGAGATTCGGGGTCATCCTTTCTCCGATCCACAGACAACAAAAGAGAGACAGAAACCGAGACAGAAAGCAATCTGTTTGAAGCAGCCCGAGGAGTGTGCAGGGGAAAATAACAGCCTATATGTGCAGTGGACAGTCTCCATCCCTCTCCTGCTGTTTGTGCTCAGCACTCACAAGGTACATAGGAAGGAGCCCTGAAGAGGGGGCAGAGCATAATACTGGAAAGAGAAGGTACTGGTGGGTCCCAAGCCTTGGGGACAAGGGTGGGTTGTCTCCTGCATGCTCGGAAACAGGAGGAGGGCAGGCAGCATCACGGGAGAGAAAGGAAAAAGAGCTTTGTGGTTAAAGTACTGAACTGTACAGCCTCAGAGCACCCAGGCCCAGATCCGAGTACCGCTAATGTCTTTGCTGTGACACTGGAGGAACTATGCATGGTCTTTATATTGCTTTTCTTCATTTCTCCTCCTCGATCAAGGAGCTACTAATCCTATTTTCCCCTCGTTATTTGCCTGCCATCTCTCTAAATTGCAAGCTTTTTGAGTCGTGGACTGTCTTCTGCTGTTCATGTCTGTAGCAGGTTAAAAAAATGAGACTGTAACCTCTGTGGCTATTGCAGAGACTGTAGCAGAGAGACTGCCGATCTCTCTGTAGGGGTGTGTACTACACATGAACAATGGTAAACAGACAGACACATAAAGGTAAGTTTAATTAAAGGTGAGACAATCTGAGCAGTTTGAAGGTGAAAGGAATGGAGAGGTTTTGGGGAGGTACACATGAAAGCGTAAGGGGCAAAGAATGGCTGTTTTGAGGCAGAAGCCCCTGTTGCAGTAACTAGAGGACAAAGGGAAAGCTGAAGCAAACACGACTCTAGAAACAGGACTTCCTTGAGGAAAGAAATCTGATGGGAAGAAAACATGATAGAGGGAAGGAACATTGTGCGAGAAAAGCAGCATCTGGGATTCACATCTGAGTGGCACAGTGGAATTGGAGCAGAGCAGATAAGCTTGCTCTTAATTTCTCTATAGACTGGAGCTGTGTGGGGAAAAGGAGAATTTCCTTCCCAATGTGCTTTTTGCTTAAATACTGCAATTTGTATTTCTTTTGCCCCCTGCCTCCCCCCCTTAAAAAAAAAAAATTGTCTCTGAAACACTACTGAATTAATTCTGGCAGGAGATAGAAAAGTCAGAAGGTAATACAGCCATCATAGAAAATTCGGGGTTACAGGCATGAGTAGGCCAAGGAGATCTAGGAATTAGGAGGTATCTGGATCAATATCAAAACCACAGACACAGATATACTGCAGAGCTTTGAAAGAACCTGAAATACTATTTCTTCCCATTACAGGTGTGTTGATTTTGAACACTGTGTTGTTTTTTGCTGCTAGAAAATATTTTTAAAACAAAATCCCTGTGAGAGGTGATTCTACAAGGCTGACAAGTCCAGTCAGAGAACAGAAGCACAGAGTCCCGCCAGGTGCTGGCTGCGTTTGGGCTCTGTTTCGGCAGAGGATGTAAGTGTGTTCCTAACCACCGGTGTGAGCCCAGTCTCGCTGACTGCAGCCAAACAACTTGCTTTCGCACTTAAGTCTTTGTCACATGAATCTAGAACACTCAGCTTCTCACAGGACTAAGCTTCGTATCATCTTCGTGTCCAATTATATCAAATTTCAAGTATTTCAAGCAAGTTGTTCACAAGTAAGACACCAGTCAGGCACTATGTGGCAAGTAATATCAAATAATAAGTTTGCAGAAATCACAAGCTGTTTGCAGACAACTCACAACTGAAATAGAGGTAAAATTTATCTGATAAATTATTCATCACTAATGATTTGGTCAGCTTTCCTGGATATATAGCCACAGGGATGTATATGACACCTTGGGGAAGGCATCAGATAAAGATGCATTCAAAGTGAACTAGAGAAGAGGATGCAGACGTAGGTCCAGAACAATCTTTAAAGGGAGAGGGACAAGCAGCTATGTGGCCAAACAGAATAAAGTTATCTTTATAGCTGGTCAATTAGAAAACACAGAGCAGGTCAGTAACTACCAGAAAAAAAACAAGTAGCTGTTTGTTTTTAAATGCTTTTTGTTGGCAGCTGTGGGTTCCAGCTAACTGTGCAGAAGCTGAGCAAAAGCAAAGGCTAAATCAGGTGTGGTAAAGGGAGCAAATTCTCTCCAGCAAGAAGCTGCTACTGCCAGGGAGGAGGTTACTAGGAAGTAGCATGCAGGACTGAGAAGAGTCTACGGGAGAGATGAGAAGATACATGAGAGAATATTCAGCGTAGGCAGGATTAGAGCTGTGCAGAGTCTTAATCTAGGCAGCTCTTTCTCTACACCTTTATCTGTCATGGTGCAGCCACTGCGTGCTGCAGTGCTGGTATAACCTGGCCATAAAACTGGATTAACTGGCTCGCGAGGATCATGGTTGAACAGAAGATGAGCACGACAATATGCCTTTGTTTACATTTTCACATCTGTGAGTTAAACACAGGTCTTTGTGAGACGTGGTGCTTCATTATTGGTATGGAATATCACCAAATGAATGTGCAAAAGTAGAATTAGTGTTAGGGAAAGGTTTTTGCTCTTTCGCAGTGCAGTCCATTTCCAATCATGTTTTCTGCAGTACCAAGAGGTTACTTTATAGTATGGAAAAAAAAAATTCCCACTACCAGAGGAACTTATTTTTAAATAAAAATGTCAAAATTACCTTTCTGATTCAGCCCTCAGAGGGAAACCCTGCTGTCTCCCTCCCTCAGCCATTCCTTTTTGGCTCTTCCCCACCGATGAAAAAAATCTAGTGACTGCCCCCGATACAACTCATAATTTCTTCAGCAACAGCATGCAAGAATGGGTCTTTGACAGTTTCTCTTATTCCACGAGGTTGTTTTGAGACCCTGAAGAAAATCCGGCTTGGACTCTGACCCACTGAAGTTAATTACTCATGGAAAATGTTAAGACTGAGTTGTTAATGAACACTATTCTATACCACCTTCTGTCTCGTCTCTTTTTATGGATGTACATTACATAGCTCAGGGATAATGTGTATTTCTGCAATACTAAGGTTAAGAATATAAGCAAGTTTTATTTTTACTCTGCCAAACTTATCAAGAATCAGCAAAGTTTTGTCACTCTGCCTGTTTAGCCAATTGCTTGTCCTAATTTGAAAGTTTTGAATCTAAAGCTAATTTTGTCGGTCCCTCTAGTCTCTTATTTACTCCCTTTTAACGAGCAAGGCATGAAGCCCGACTCCCGTTTCCTTTCAGTTTCGTCAAATTCGATGTGGAAAATGGAAGAGGATAAAATATTTAAGAAGGACACCCCAAGAGCATTGTGCTGCCCAGAACGAGGGGCACATTACAGCGGGTTAATTGCTCTTTTCTGAAGGAAAACTGGACCACCACTCAGACGCCCTCCTCCACGCACAACCGCAGGTTCTGTTACTTCATTTTCTCTGTATGCAATTCCTTTTTATTCACAGGGGATTAATTTTGCTGGGAGCTTGGGGAGTACCTGTCGTGCAGACGCAGTTACGACAGCTCCTTTCACACAACCACTTGCAGATACAGCTCTTTTCCAAATGCCCTTTCAGCCTGGTGGTTGGATTTTAAGATGTTGTCACCTAGTTGCCTCGCTTTTATTACCACCATTAACTATTTGCGTTATTCCTTGTCGTGTCCGGCGGCTGAACGGTTAACAATAGCTGTACGACGCAGGGCTGGAAATATCCCCTTTTGCTGGGAGCGGCTCCTCCCTGCC
>NW_010524770.1:75619-98629 GCF_000687285.1 Phaethon lepturus | reverse complement strand
CCTCCCCTGTTAACCAGGACTGCTGATCCATCATCCCGCCAGCTCCCTCAGCACTCTTGGGTGGATCCCATCAGGCCCCATAGACTTGTAGGTGTCCAGGTGGCTTAGCAGGTGGTTAACTGCTTCCTCCTGGATTATGGGGAGTTTATTCTGCTCTCTGTCCCTGTTTTTCAGCTCAGGGAGTTGAATACCCTGAGGATACCTGGTCCAGCTATTAAAGACTGAGGCAAAGGCAGCATTAAGTACCTCAGCCTTTTCCTCATCCTTAGTGACAATGTTCCCCCCCATATCCAATAAGGGATGGAGATTCTCTTTGGCTCTCTTTTTGTTGCTAATATATTTGTAAAAACATTTTTTTTTTGTCCCTTATGACCATGGCCAGATTGAGTTCTAACTGGGCTTTTGCCTTTCTAATTTTATCTCTGCAATAGATGTTTCTAATCTATTAACAGTTTGACTATTTGATTCTTGCCATAACTGTGAATTCTCTTTTGAAATCTACACAGAATTGTGCACCTCTTACTCTGCTGTGTTAGGACTTCATTCACATCCTTAGCGGTCTTGTTATGCTGTAACACATAGTATACACATGAGGTAGGCAGTCTAAAAGAGGATTTAACTTTTTACCATGATGTTTTAGTAGTAGATTCTAGAAGCTGGACAAAAGTATTGAAGAGAGCTTGAACTAGACTTTTAAAAAGTATTTTCTATGTAGAACTGTGTTGGTGTAAGCTCAGAAATCACAGGAGCTGCAGTAAGCCTAGCTTGTGCCTATACTACGAGCAGAGTTCCTGCATCAATGATTACAACCATAAAAAGCTGTGCATTGTATAAAAACTCATATTCAGAAAGGCATCATTTAAAAGAGAAAAGGACAGACAATAAAAGTTACAAGATCCTACTATTGATCAATTGTGAGAGGAAAAGTATTGCCAGTAAGGTCTCGATATCCTCTCTGAGGCTGTATGAACACTATGGAAATCTTTTCAGTTACATGGAGCCTTCTGCACTCAGAATGGTAGGATGAAGGCATGAGTCACTTCAGCAAGAGTTTTGTTGTCCAGCTCTAAAGAAGGTACAAAGGGCACTAAGTCCTGTTGATGTGTAGGAGCTCTTTTGCCTGTGGCAGGGAACCACATGAGTATTGCACTAACATCCTGGGGAAGAACTTGTACCATACTGCCCATGGCAATTTTCAAGATCAACAGAGAGGAAGTGCCAAGACCAGCTTTCAGGCTAGCTGGATCCCCAAAACACTTGTTGTAACCCCAAATTAATAAAAAGCAGGCAAAAAGGTCGCAAATAGCACCATCCTTCTTGGTTCTCGCAACGGTATCAAACGAATATTCCAGGAAAGGGCAATTTTTAACTCCCTGGTACTTGCAAGCCAGCTCAGAGAGTTCTGAGGTGGGACTAAAATCTAATGCTAAGCACTAAAATTTCTGAAAACATCTTAACTTCTTGCAGTTTTCCTTTTCTGATTAGTATCTGGGACTGAATGTCAAGCTTTCACCCCTTTCACCAGCAGAAGTTATATATAGCTGGTATAAATTCTGGAGAAATTGAGTCTCATAAAGGAAATTCTATTTGAAATGACCATAACTTTAGTGGAGAAGTAGTTTAAAGAGCTCTGCACTTTTGTCTTCAATATTGTTTGCCCTTGCCAGTGACAGCTCAGCCAACAGTTACTATTCTTTTCTCTCTTTCAAAAGTTCGGAGCATAGCAAAGGGCTAGGTGAGACCGTGCTCTCAGTGTGGTTATCACTTAAAAACCTCATTGGATTCTATACAAAGCAAGCAAGCTCTATGCAGCCTTTGTAATACATTTAAATAACACAGGTAATGAAATATTGGTGCTTCAGATCATTAGTCAGGTAATTATGATTTTTGTTTGTTTGGGTTTAATTAAAATTAGTCTCAGAAAGCATCCATTACAAGAAGAGGTCCTCACTGAACAACAGATAGACAACAGTCCTTGGCCAGTAAATAAAGAACGTCTGTTTTTATCCCCAGCTTAAAAAAACCTCCCTGACTGTTCAACACTTTTCCATTTGCAGATTTCAAATCACAAGTGAAAGGAGGGCAGTATCACTCTTTCATCTAACCAAAATCATCTAGGTCAAGGGAAAAGAAAGAAGAGAAGCTCTGTTCTGTGACTCATACCTAGCCATTATTTACCTTAGATAGCCACAAAGTCACTCGCTGGTGGTTTAGTAATAACATATATTTGCCTACTTAAGGCAATTCTGCACAGCTGCACTGAAGACAACGGTTTTGTACCCACTTAGACACAACCCTTTTTTTTTCCAGAGGCAAACCATTGCATTTAGACAAATTTGTTTTCCTCAAGTGCTGTCCTGTATGTATTTTTGGCAGAAAATCTGTAAAACAGCAAACACATTCATCTTTAATCTGATGAATGCTTCACCGCATGCTAGGATGCGTGTTTCAAGGTATATTGTCTGAGAGATCAGTTCTCAGAAATCATGGTGTGGGGGTTTTACAAAGAGACAGATGTAGAAATGCTTACATGTTGTGACTAAAAGCTGATTGACCTAAGTACATGAAATTACACAAATCTAAACTTTAGACTAGCACAGGCTTAATGATGCAAATTTCCATATATCTGTTTTATAATCCACACCAGTTTCCAGGAAACAATGTAACATAGCAAGATTAGGGGGAAACAAAGAGCTTCTCAGTTTACTAGGTACAGGATCCAAACCCTGTGAAATCCAGAGGCAGCCTTTGCATAGAAAATAATGGACTTCAGAGTGGGCTCTGTGCTATGGAGTTGTTCCTGGCTGTAGAAGCAAAAATGCCCCCAGCCACAGAGCCACAGACATGTATTTTGTATGCAAAAATACAATTCCTTGGTGAGAAATCTTTACGTTATGCTTATAGGTAAAAGTTAAATGCAGCATCTATCTGCTACTGTTGTTTTTTTTATTAAACAGAAAGGGATTAATTCAATATTCAATTCCAAATAAATTTTTGAGAAAAGGAAAAGGGTGTGGGTAGGTGAATAAATATATGTAAAATCACAACATGATACTAATGTTCAATTACAAAAACTTTACAGAAGTCTATTTATTTATTTATTTATTCTAATTCTAAATCCCTACCACTACACAACAATGTCACATTTTAATGTAATATCATGTCCAATGCATATTCATGAAATAAAAATCTTGGCAGTGGCACAAGAAAAGTGGGATGAAGTGTGTTTGGCGGAGTGCGTCACGTTTCCAGACCAGCGGATTTTTTGATTAAAGTCCCTTATCCGTTTTATCATGCATATCCACTCTCTGATTAAAGTGATCTGGAGCTGACACTCACAATGTCAGTATGCACTGAGACCCTTCACACAAAACATGGTTGGAATTTATATGCTTTAAAAAAAAGGGAGGGGGGAAGGAGAAATAGACCAACCAAACCTGCTGCATTAAATTAAGTATATATGTATATATCTATCTACTAAAAAAACACACTTTGTCTTGTTTGTTTTAATCTTACATATTTCTTTTTAACTTTGCCAGGCCAAAATGCATGTTTTATTTCCATTTCAAAAAGTATCTGGGGTGCAAGTTCTTTATTTCCGTTATACTGGGCTTTTCGATCAAAATGCTTCCACGCTGGGGTGAAGAATGTAGCTAAGGTCTCCCACAGTTGCAAATAAATAATGAAGGTCTCCAAACTTACATGCCTTCTACCTTTTTTTTTCCCCTTTTTTTCCCCCCCAAACTTTAATTAATGTACCAAATCTTTATACATCTAAACCACAGGTTATCTCTTAAGAAAACTGATTCCACAACAGCAGAAGTACGTGGATGTTGCAAGGGGAAGTTTACCACAGATCCACAGATCTCTTCTCCAGGTCCCATCCTCAGTAGCCTCCCAGTAAGTGTATTCAAGAATTTATTTTCAAGCCTCAGGACATTTAAGAAGATGCAAATTATCTGAGGTATGTGTTATATGCATGAAAATATTGTAGCCATTTTTCTGGCTATCTCCAAGTGCTTTAATTCCCCTTGAATTTAAAGAACAGGGGTCAGGGTCTTAACCTTGATTGTAAAAAGTGCTTAAGCATAAGCTCAACTTTAAGCATAAAATGAATGAAATTTCAGTACTTTAAGTATTTGTCTTACCTGTGAACAACACAATTTCATCAGTGCCCTTTACAGAGTTGTTAGAAGTGTTCATTCTCTCTAGCAACACAACAGTCTTTTGCATTTCTAAATGCTGGGTTCCAATCATGAAATCCTTACAAAAAGGCATCCTTGGTTTCAGACACCTCTGTCCATAGATATCCCAGGGTCTGCAGTGTTTTTTAAAGCCTGCCTTTAAACTGAATAATTGTGAACCTTTTGGTAAGTTTTATCTGATTATTAACTTTTCAGTAACCTATGTTTCCTTGATAGGTTTAATTTATCCAGTATAAGTTTGGGTATTTACTAAATAGTAAACAGTCCAAAATGTGTCTGAATTTTCCTCTTGATTACATTTTTATTTTAATTTTATAAAACTTTGGGTTTTTTTAACTGGGAAATTTTTTTACTGAGAAACACAACTGGAGCAGTGGCACACGTAAGGGCCAGTGCTGTTGCTCTTCTCACATCCTGCTCAGATGTGTGTCTTAATGCCAAGGTTCAATGTGCAATTCCAATCCAAGGTTTTTTCTGAGCAGTTAACACCAGTCATGCTGAACTGTTGTTATATTGCAACTTTGACAGACATTGAGTTAAACTTAGTGAAGGACTGTTGAATTAATTTCACTTGTGAATTAAGCCTCTCCCTTCTTTATAAACTATAGTATAACAAATACAGTGAGAGTCTAGGGAAAAACACATTAATTTCTTTTACTTTTTAAGACAGTGGTTTGAAATTAACGGACTTTCTGCATATAACACCCCCTGCCTCTAAAAGAAAAGGTGGGATGGGGATTTCTGCATTTACTCTTTCTGTTAATCAATATTCCATCCCCTCTACATCACAATTCTGTAAGGAGAAGAGTCAGAGCTTGAGAATTAAAAAGAAAACAAGGGAAAATTTTAGGAAAAGCCTTCTGGAAAAAACATTACCAGGAACAAAGTGTGCTTTCATCAGCATGAACGTAAACTCAAACCACTGGGCAGTTTCACAGCGAATAGCCCAGAAGTAGAGTTTCCAAGTGTCAGTAATGCATACATTCAGAGTGGCAACTGAAATCAAGTAACCACCATTGCTTCCCCTGTAAAATACACCAAGTGCTGTCCCATATTTGCAGTCCATATGGGGAAATCAATTATATGCAAACATTTCTGTTAGGTGCTTGAAAGAAGGTTTCTGCTATGAAGGCATTGTGGGTTGCGGCACAATTTAAACACAATGATGAGCTATGCAAAAGTGGTACTGCAGTGAAGCAGCTCAGCTACTAAATACCACTGCACTAAGGGGTTGCAGATATCTCATAACACAGGGTGTAAGAATGAGTGCCTCACCTTGACTCATAAACTGCCTCATATGTTACTTGCCTCTTCTGCCATAAGGCATAACCTAAGAAATACACAATGACTTCAAACAACTGCCACAACTGTAAACAAAAGCCATGCTTTTATACCTCTGCTATCCATGATTAAAATCCTAGAGGAATACTAGGCAACACTTGATTAGACATGGCATAATGACAAAAAAAAAAACCCCAAACAAAACAAAACAAAACAAAAAAGTTCCACATCTTTTAGTAGTCTGAAGTCTGATTTTGGGCATCTAAAAACTTTCCAACTCTGAAATGACATTCTACATTTTCAGATCAATTGCTTTGAAAAGGTTAAGTCATGGAAGAGGTAGAAGGGCATCATTCAATAAACCAAAGCAAGGTTATACCACTGAGTACTGCTCTGAGTGTTTACCTGAGATTTAACAGTTCCTGGGTCTGTGCAAAGAGGTGCATTTCATGCCAGCAGGGAGCTATACATCCACTTGCCAAACTGGAACTTTGTGTTCAGTAGGTCAGTTTTGAAGACAAATCACGGAGCATCTTTGCCCTCACTTCATACAACTGTATAAATTAGCACAAAACATTTGTTGTCCCCATGTTCATGGACTGATTTATGCCCCATACTGATGACATTTATCTGGGCATTGCTGAGTGGATACAAAAGGTATCTCTAAGTTTAATATCCTATTTTGAGCCAGTCGCCCTGAGTTCTGCTGGTGGCCAGCAGAAAAGCAGTGAGCATTTCAAAGGACTCAGTTCATCTAGCCATAAGCTGACAGGTCAGATGAAATCTTATCCCAAATTTTTTTCTTGCTTATTATTCAAGAGGGTAGCATAGATGTAGCAAAAAGAAAAAATAATTTTAAAAGCCCCACCATACTATGCTGTAGATGCCGAAGGTGAATGAAATGGATCAATGAATCTTTACCAAATGTCTTACCACACACAGCACAACTTGTGCAACTTTTTCGCTAAGTACATATGCAGTCATTTCCACCCCTTTTCATCATGCTCGTATTCACTCACTACTGTTAGTGGCACAAGAGCCATCTCAGAAGGGAGGCTAAGTAAAACTTCTACATATATATAGCCCAGGCCTTAACTACGCTGAGAGGCAGTTGAAAAATCCTTCACTGGCTTTTTATTTTCTCAGTATCAAGCATGGGCTGGAAAAGAAAAGCTGTATTTGCATATGGTGCCCAGCAGAGGACCATTTTTCCTCTGTCCTGAGGACACTGGAGATTTGGATGGATGAAACCAAACTAGCTACAGTATTGAGAATTTGTATAAATCACACAAAACCTGGCATATATAACATGCACATCTTTTCAAGCAGCTGTTTAAAAACAGTTTGCAAGCCAATTATTACACCTAAACAAATTTTGTAGATATGTCCAGGTAACAAATGCATCTGACGATTTGAGATTCTGTTCATAGACCCCAACATAAAAAGGCAAAGAAAAAAGAAAAAAAAGAGTGAAACAAATACTTGGCATGGATTAACCGTTCAATTCTAATTGTTATTATTACCAATGACCATTGTTAATCTACATGCTTTCTAATTTGCACCCAAAATGGCTGCCTTTAAACCACTTCTGATCCCAGAGTTAGCAGAAGTAGTAAGATCTCATATCACTTAAGGTCTCATATTACAACTTCCTTACATTTAGCAGCTATACAGCAATAGTAGTACATGAAGCATTATGAATAATTAATAACTTACTACATTATAATTGTCAAAGTAAATGAATAAAGCACAATCTCTGTTCCAGTGTCCTTGCTTTTAAAGAGTGTGTTGTCTTACTAGAGGGAGAAATAAAGATAAATGCTTGTGAAAGATGCAACAGCAGAAGTTTTGGGAAGAAAGAGTGGAACAAAAAAAATCATAAACACATACACAGGCTTAATTACACAAGTGAGAAGAGCAACAAAATGGTGAGTCCAAATGTGAATCTGATAGGGAAGAAAAGGCAAAATTCAGATACTTTGACGCAGGCTAAAGACTGCAAGACTATAAAGGTTTGCAAAGCAATTTACAGTGCCCAGAGAGGGGAAACTGTGGCCAGAAGGACCTCCCTGCATCTGCCTTTGGGCAAGTGGATATTCTCTGATGGAAATGCTATTCTAAGACCTTCCCATTAAAAGACTGGAGACCACCACAAGCCCATCTCCAAACACTTCTCAGGTTACTGTTAAGGAAGAACAATTGTTCAAATCACTTAATAAAATTGGTTTAGGTATAAACAGTAAAATCTTCCACTTTGTTTCAGGGTAAAATTCAGAAATAGTGAAACTTGCCTTGGGCTGAAATCACCTCTCTCCATTTGCACTCTCCACAGGCAGAAGGCAACTTTCATTTACAGTATCTAAAAGCAAGGGCTGGAGATAGGGGTCTTAAATCCATGTAAAAATACACTGAATGGAGCATATCCTGCAGCTGTGAACCACTTGTGACAAGCAGAGTGGTCCCCCTCCCTAATTAATTTGTCCATGATGCTCTTAATTCAGTCAGTATCTAGACAGGAAAGGAAGGGTGCAGACTGGAGAGGAGCCAGGCCTGCTGATACCTACTGCAGCATGGAGAAAAAGGAGGAAATAAGAAAGGCGGGAGCAACCACAGTGTTATGTGGGACCTCAACAGTCACTGCTGCTCACAGCCTCAGAGTGCTCCCTTGCCAGGAGCTACTGCTCTCAGCGGGTTCCCAAAGCTGCTCGCCAATCTCTCAAGCCAGACATGCTGCACCACTCATTCAGGAGTGAAGCAGCCTCTTTATAATACCTGGGGCCACACAAGCTCTGCAGAAGTATGCATCAGAGTGGAAAGTCACAAGCTTTAGAACAAATTTTTAACCTCCATCACTCCTTTAGGCCTTGAGATCCCAATTGATTTACTGGATCTCAGAGCATATTTTCTTTGCTTCCATGAAGGACCAAGTGTAAATGCAACCTGGACTGGAGCGCATGCTGATGTGTTTGTGGAAGAGCAAAGAGGATTGACTCTGCTTTAATTATGGTCCATCTCTCTCTCTGCCTCTCAGGTTTTTAATGCAGTTGCTGCTCTGGGTGTCTGCTCCACACATTAAGTATTACAACAAAAATACAGAATGTTGCCCATGAGCAGGGCTATTTAACCCCCATAAAAACAATATTCTGTACACTATACAGTCTGCATAATAGATACATGTTATGAATATAAATAAAACAGAGTTTCCAATTAATGGGATTTAGGGTTGGGGCTTTTAAACTTAACTCCCATGGTCTCCTTTTGAAACTTCTGCATATATTTTCTGTTTTTGAGGGGGGTTATAAATCCTGTTTTAATGTTTTGCTGTTTATGCAAATTTCCAAATATAAAGGCATATGGTGGCAAAGTGGCACTAACTATCTGCTTTTCAGCACACATTCCTCTGCTATTACAAGAAAAGAAGGCCTGATGGAAAAGGAGAAAAAAAAAAGAAAAAAAGCAGTGTGCAAACTGACACTCTGCATTAGCATAGCATTGGTTCAGATTTTTTAGTTTTATTCTCGAACTCTGATTCACTAATAGCTCTACTGGCTCCTGCAGGGCACTTGTGGATGCTCCTTCATGTCATAAGGTAGAGTGGTGCTCAAGTTTGTAATTATAGTTTTAAACTAACAGAGAAAAGGAGAAAAATAAAGGAGAACTTTTTTAAGTCAGAGGTTCCCCCTCACACTGGCAGCCTCACTGCGTGGGTTTCATGTATCCAGTTTGCATTTTGCCTGATAACGTAGAAGGCACATCATGCTATTCTAAAACAGCAGGATTATTTTCTCCATTCTAATTGATGAACAGCTGTGCTGTAATAGACTACAAAGCACAGCATCACTGATCTCTCCTCAGGCCACCGTAGGAACTGAACACTCCACAGGGAACCAGAAAAGAATGAAAGCTAAAAAAAAAAAAAAAAAAAAAAAAAGGAAGGGAAAAAAGAAAAAGAAGAAGAGACACCAAACATTTCAAAACATCCTCCTCTGGATTATTACTATTATTTGGCATCCCGTTCAGCAATAATTAACTCCAATTTTCTCCACAGTAGCTCTGGTGTATGACATGACCCTAAACTTTATAAAAGCTAAATATCAGCATTTTTGAAAGTGAAATGTTGGACTTCATAATTGTTCGTCACTGTGCACCGGTGTTCACAACATTCAAGTCACTTCTGGGATCATGGGTTCCCTATAACTATTCTTTGTCCCAAGAAGCCCACATTAGCCATTCATTAATCTGCTGGAATTCATTATCTTTCTCTTCATTCTACTTTATCAAAGATTACTTTTATTATTAATAGTAGCCTCACTATGGAATTGCAGCTCATGTCAATTTTTGCCTTATCTATTTTACCATGCTATCATAGTATACTAAAATAAACCAATTTGAAACCTTATCCAACTCAGACCAGAGTCCAATTTGGATTTCCAGTCAAAGGTTAAACAAGGGTGAGAGTCAGGTTCAAGCTCACTGCAACTGTGTTTTGCAGTGCCTTCTTGAAAGATTTTGATCCCAAATATTGGAAGCCTCCAGGGTCACTGGAAATACTTGTCGTTTTTTGGATGGATGGAGACTTCATAAACTCAGCAGCATTCCTCAACTTTACATTTTCTTGTGCTTCTAGAAATGGCTGCTCCACTTGCTTTCAAAGTGACATAGGAGAAAGGCTCCTTTATATTTTGGAGACAATCTAGAAGCAAGCAGGAAGAATCAACCTGATGTCTAAAAGATAGATGTGCTTCCCTTCCTTTCCCTCATGATTCAGTGGGGGAAGGTAAAACTCATAATCCTCATTTAAGACTCTTCCTGCCTTGACTGTGTTTTCTGTGGGCATGAAAGTGTAAGGAATTAAACGATGCTGCTTCTTGTATCAGTGAACCTGTTCCAAAAGCACAGACTCAATTCAATCAAAATTAGTGACAAGAAAGCAATCTTCCCATTCTGCTCAGCAACGGAAAGGTTTTGTTCTTCTTATGTTATGTTATTGGAAGTGATTTGCTGCATCTTTCCTATAGGTAACCCGTGTGCTTATGTGTTCTTTTGTCTAGATAAGTGTTATCCTGTAAAATGAACACAATAAGACTTCTGTTTACCTTAATGCTGTTTAAAAAAAAATCTCACAGATATAAGAAATCAATAACCATCCACAACAATTTACCAAGGATTCAGTCTGGGTAGAAAAATTCAAATTGTATTGATTTTTTTACAGGGAAAAAAAGCCAGTTGACAATAAGCTTCAACTAATAAAATGCCATGTGTACACAACTGAAAGAGACTCAGAAAACCAGTTATCTAAAAACTGAGCTGCCAGTTAAGACAGGTAAGACAGGTTTGAGTATAAAATCAAGCCCTGGACACTGGTACATTATTTAGTTTCCATGACTCAGTTTCTCCATTAATTATAGGAAGGTGATAATGCTTATTTTGTAGAGACAGCAAAACTGTGAAGAATTTTAAAACTTACATCCCAGAAAGAAGTTTTGTTTAGTGCAGCATGTCACCACCCATAAGCTCTCATGGTCAGAAAGAATGTGTAATAAATACACTCATCAGGACAAATGGGATGCCATGCTCACTTGGGGTGTAATTTAAGGTGTTGATTTCAACTCACCAGGGCCTTTAAAGACTGATTATTCAAAAAGCCATCCTTCTTCTCACTTTTCTAACTGCTAAATTCTGCTAAAGGGAACAAGGTAGAAGCCCCTAGACTTAAAGGTCAGTTGTCTGCCAAATGACAATCACCAGTGAAGAGATTGCTCACATCTCCACTTGTCTGAAGGGCCTCAGGCCTCCAACCAGGCTAAAACATGCATTAGGTTTTTATAAGATTATGAGTTATAATGGATTGAAGGGTTGGGGTTGGGGTTTTTTTGTTGTTGTTTTGAATTTGAGTGTTTTTAATGGCAGCTTGCAAATTTGGTTGAAATTATTAGCAGACGTGGTCAGCTGGTTAATTGTTTCTATTTGCATTGTTAATTTAAGGTGATTTTTTCTTGCTCACACTATAATGTGAGAAGCCCATTTTAAAAATAATTTGAGAAGAATAAATAGTAAAATGAGTGTCAAATGAAAGCAGAGCAAAGCACTAGACATTTCCCATATTTACTCTTTCAGTTTTCTCTTCAGCTTCATTTCTATTTATTCAGCCCATTTCTCATTCCAAATGCATGATGAGTTGAAAATAAACTCTGGACACACCTTAGTGGGTCACATCATCTTTCCTTTCCAGCAAACACAAAAAGGAGCCTTTGAAGACCTGATAGCCCATACAAAATTTTCGTATTGCCCGATCAAATATGCAATGCCTGGAGCAAAGAGGTTTGGTGGAGGATGGTAATGCAGGAACCTGTTTCCTAGGTCTGATTCTTTGTGGGAAAACTTCCATGCCAGTTATGTCAAGTGGCAGTGGGCTGGGTTGGACTTGACAGCTAGAGAAAAGAGTATGCTTGTCCAGGAAGCATCAGAAAAAGGACCACAATAATATGGTCAAGTGACAGCAGCTGGCTGTCAAAAAGCAGAAATGACAACTCAAGAAGATCTGGGTGAAATATAGAGGTGGACTAATCTTGACCTCTTAGCAAGACTGTTATTTAACCTGGCTGAGGGGCATCAATTGGCTGGGTAAGAATAAAAGACTGTGGTCCAGCGCAAATCTGGTCAGATTTTGCCTTTGGCTATTCTGTCATCATCTGTAGAAACATCTTTCCTGAGCACTAGAAATTGTAAGCCAAGGAGAGATTCATACACACTCTTCATTACAGCAGTTTGAGCAAATTTGTGAATGAGGTAGCAAAATTGATTTTGTTCTGTTTTGTAGTTTCCAATAAGGGCTTCAGGGGACTCCAACCTGCCAGCCCACAGCTAGTATACACAGACTGTGGCATCTGCCAGGCCACACATAGATTTGGTGGTTTCCTTTAATTTCATTTTAAAATTTAATTAGATATGGTTTACTCCCAAATACAAAGAAGCCATTTTTCAAGTTCCCCAAACCTCTCATATGTCATGGCTGAATAGGGAAGGATGACAGTGTTGAAGACAGACCCTTGATTTAAATTTCTAGAGTCAGAAGACAAAACAAAGTTTTGAATACAGACAATTCACCTGATTTATTTTCAAAGGGACCCCTGAGATACGAGTCATATCCACAGGTCTATTGAGAATCCAATCTTTTTTTATGGGTTCATGCTACTGTGTTGCGCTGTGGTCAGAACAAAAAAAACTGAATTTCTCTAAAATAGTCTGTCAATAACTCCACATTTCTACTAAAATTCTGAATAAAGCACATACACTTCATTAGAAAAGCCCTGCACAGAAGATAAAAAGAAAAAGAGAGAGATTTCTCAGAGAAGTGAGCCTACTCATGTCCTGGTAGTTATGTCCAATATTTTGACAGTGGTGTAGTAATTAACCTTGCAAGAGTATTGCACTCTACTCGGTATCACTGCATTTCTGCTGTGACCACTATGAAATGCTTTTTTTGTGAAAGGAAAGAATGAATCTAAGTGGGAAAATTACTGGAACGAGAGAGGAGCTCTAATGGCAATCTTGGCATCCTGCAATTTCACACATTAAAATATATTTAAAAAAAATACTACAGCACTTGTTGTATAAGGCTAAGCTTTCTACTCTTCAAACTATTAATAAGGGCTTCCCATTGAGAAGACAAATACATGCTTGATGCATTTTTAATCCTGTGCCAATACATTTGACTAAAGCTGTTTGCTGTTTCAATGACAGGATTTAACTTGCCCTTCTGTATTCAACATTTCTGATTATTAATGACATTTAGAAAACACAGACAGAGGCTGTAGAAGTTTTATTCTGGTCAATGTTTGAAAAAGTAAAAAGATTAGCAATTAAAGGGCCAAATCCTCATTACACAGTAAATTTAATCATTTAATAAAATAAATTTTAATCATTTAGTGGGTGCAATGGAATCACTGTGGTAGCAACGAAAAATATCATCTTGTCCACTGTTAGAGAACCCTGATGCCAAATGAAGGCAAAAAATTGCAATCTGCTCAAATCATACATAAATGTTATATAGATAATCTGTATATGTGCAAGTCCAGTAACCTTTTCAAAAAAGTCTATTTCAAGACCAGTCTTGGTCAGAAAGCATTCTTGTCTGTAGTTTCTGCTGGAAATACATCCCACACTTAAATGAAATGAGAAATGAGTCAGAGTCCATTACTGAAATGTAAACTGCTTTTTTTCTTTCTGAAGATCTCTAAAGTTCCAAGCAGTTTCTCTCCTAAATTTGCCAAGAACATTTCTTTGAAGAAAAATAAAATGGCATTGGTATCACTAGTGAGAAGACCAATACAGGGATCGCATCAAGTTAATTTTTTACTACAAGAAATGGAAAAAGAACTTCCCTTTCCCACAGTCTGATTATTATTTTGTTATTTAAGAGATAATGTAAACCTAAGGTTAAAAAGAAATTACATATACTGATGATCTCCTAGTGACCTCCATTGTGCTGTTGTATTACAGCATATAGTAATAATACACTAAGAAAATGCACACACTTATGGTACTGTCAAGCACCAATGCAAATCAAACAGCACAGGAGGCACATTACTTTTGTTTTAACCATTAAAAGCTCAAAGAAACACAATATGACAGCCAGAAGAAAGAAGGCTTGGATTTTCTAAAGGTACCCAGGAGTGGCACTGATTTGTGTTTTCTTTGGTATCCTTTTTAAAAGGCCTTTAGCTGTGCCAATATAATACATTCAAATCCTGACCTTTCTCAGCACAATGAAGATACTCGGTATATCTTACCGTATAACACAGGGAATCAATACTGTATTTTACTAAATGCGAGTTAATTTCACCTAGGGAGGGAAATTACTGCTCTTAATACTAGAATTCTTTTTTTTTCCTCCTCCGAGTCAGTGTATTTCAGGTTTGCCAAACCCTATCACTGTTTAAAAAAGGGTTTGAGAGATTTTAATAGCTAATAATAGGAGGAAACATAAAAGGACAAATCCAATTTAAGTGAAAGGGTTCCTGTGTAAGCATTACTTGTCAGTCTTTGGTCGTACTGTATAGGGACCAGCTACAGAGCAGTGGCAGCAAAGAAATATAAAGTCCAGATTTAATTCTGATACAGAGAAATACAATTTCAAAACCGGACGTCTTATCATAGGCATGTCCCATTGGAGAACTCATTTCCCTAGCAAAAGGCTGTCACTGCCATTATGTTGTACAAGGAACCAATTTACTACTACAGCTAAACAGGGTTACTGGTGCTGTTGGAACTTAAGCATTTGAAGTTATCGCTAGGAAAAAAAATAGCATTTCAAATGTCAGTGAAATGGGAAGGTATAATTGAAAAGTATCAATCAGAGAAGCAAAAGGGTTTAGAAGGCTGACTGCAGTTTTAGTACTGCCTTTTCCCCCACACTTCCTCTTTTTATTTCTTTAAGTTTCCTTCTCTATTTGCTTTTCCCTTTCACATGCAACTTCAGATTTAGTTCTGTAAAATAAAAGTTTTTGGCTTGATACTTGTCCTGTGTCAGACATGAAATAAATTTTGATGGTTTTCTTCTACAGTCTAGTGACCATAGTTTCACTACACAAAACTCTCATCTCATCCTGCACACAAAGCTGCCAATCTGGAAGATATCTAAATGAATGAAACAAAGCTGATTTGAATTTTGGTTAGTTAGTTTGTCTTTTTTTTTCCCCCCCTCCTTCTAAAACAAGTCTCATCTACCCATTCACTGAACCTCTATTCTTTAATGGAATATTTTCCCCCATCCCAGGTGGATCCTATAGAGAATTAGAGTGAACAAACCTTTGAGCTCTCAGGGCTTGAAAAGCACAGAGAAATGGCCTATAAAATAAATTGAAGTAATTTTGTTTCAGAATATCCTGCTCGTGCCACTACTGCTAACTTCATTATGTCTCTCACACAGAACAGGAGTGCACTTTTTCAAACTGCCTCATAATTACCTGCTCCATTTTGTTGTATTTTATTCTGAATCAATGTGAGGCAATATTAAGAGCATGTTTAGCTAGTCTCAGAATCAGAAGGCTGGATTTATACTGTCTACATCTCATATGCCGAATATCAAGCTTTCCTTCATTATCGCTTTTCTTTGCTGTGCACAGAGGATCTAGAGGCCCTGAAAAAAACAGCTTTCAGTCAAAAAGTAATTAGTAAGACAGAGCTGGTGTATAGTCATGATAAAACTTGCTCATCTTACCCTTTAAATAGGTTGTCAAATTGCATATAGTAATTTAGCCTTTAGCCCAACTTCACTGCCCAAGTCCCAAGGACAAAAGTTGCTCTCAAATACCAGCTCTGCTTACTGGCATTGATACCAGTAGCAATGGTAGCAAATTTATCTGTTGCTAGCTATAACTCTATGAAAGCAAAACTATGCAAGAAATTCCAGTTCAGAGCACTAACCCTTCTTCATATTTTGAACAAGCTTTCACTTGCTAAAAAGATGTACAAAGATGATGTTAGAAAGCTCTGCTATAGCAGTGTACTGTATTGTGAGCATATCTAGTTACAGAAAAAAAAACTTCAGCCCCCTGTTTCACAGCAGGGAGATGAGATCTGTGAAAAGAGTCAGGCTGGAGATTTGTGGTGATGAGAAACAGAGCCCCCATATATGGCATCTTCCTTTTTCCGCAGAACAACTCCCGTGTTAAGGAAAAACATGTACTCTGCATTTCTAATGGCGTTAGCTTTTTTTAATTTAAAAAAAAAAAAGGAAAAAATCAGAACACTGTACAGGAATTAATTATTTTTTTAAAGTTGGGGAGTTTCAGAAAATTCATCGTTAGGAATGGACCCAGTCCGCAGAAACAGAAATTTTAATCTTAGGGGTGTTTAGGATCCAGTTGGAAAGAAGCTGAGAGTTTGAGCTGAGGCTAGAAGAAAGGCACTCTGAAAAGAAAGTTGCATGTCTTCTTCAGAGTTTATTTAAACTTCTCTTATTTCAGAAGTAATTTTACCTCACACAGAAGATCCTTTATCCACATTAGAGTGCAGATATATTCCTCCTCCACCACCTTTTTGATGAATTTCAAATTCAAATATCTTAACGGCTAACAACCCGCAATTGTTCTTTATATTAATAGAAATACATGGTCTTTTTTGAAGTTCAGGTAGTAATTCAGTTCTTAAAATTCTTCTGCTGTTTATAAATGATTTGAGCAGGGATGTCATAACTTTTGATGCATCATTACGACCCCTGTTCAGCTACATTCTCTTATTCAACTGGAAGCAACTTTTATACACTTAGGAACTAAATTAATTGTTCAGCTAACTTGAACCACTGAGTTGTCAATTTCATTCATTTTGGATGACAGGTTCAAGATATTAATTACATCATGTGTCCACCTCAGGAAATTAGTGAGAATGATTGTGAGAAAACAGCTTTTTGATTTAAAAACATTCAGGGAATTTTTTTTTTTTTTTTTTGTGCTAGAAAGTAGGAGGCTTTAAGGATAATCCCTAGTGCTTCAACACTCTCCAAATTTCAGTTCATTAAAACAGCTGCAACAAATCAGCAGTGTGGGAAATTTTAGTAGGGAAAAAAACAAACTACAGACATCCAAACATAATATCAAACAATCAAAAAATATTAGATAGAGGGAAAGTACTTTTGCAATGAGATGCACTTCTGCAAATCACTTGTGGATAGACTACTTCTGACATAAAAGCTCCCTTTCACTACAGATGTAGGTGATGTACATCCTAGAATGCCTTGATTCTCCCACTGTAGTAATAAGGTAAGTCAAAGTGACTCAAAGGACATGAGTCGCTGTTGCTAGAACTGAAGGGAAAGTGGAATTGCTTATTTCATCAGCTAATATTGGGGGAAGCTGCAATTTCTACTTGGACTGAGTATGAAAATTTCTTAACTCTGATTATGTTTCATGAGGTAGAAGAACTATCAGTTGTTCAGATGCTCCTGCCCACAACCGTCTCAGTCATACAAGCAATGAGGGGCATCTACCCCATGTCACTGCATCTTACAAACAAGGCTTACAAAGATGATCCAAAACCTGATTCTATTTTTCAGAAAAGTTTGCAAGAAACCTGAAGAATGAAACATTGTCTCCAGGAGGTTATTAATACAGAGACAAAAATTGAGGGAGATGAACTAGGTTGTTCAGTGATAATTTGCAAAAAAAAAGAGGAGCTAATTTACAAACAGGCATTTTGCTGAAACCAGGACAACAGTCCATCCAACTCTGAGCTCAAAATAGTGATATTGCTTAACTACAGTGTGTAGCTACTTCGTAAGGCAAAGCTTGTGTTTCTCTGATGATACTGTTGTAGGTGGGGGCAGGAGGAGAAAGGATAGTAATAATATTTAAAGAATGTTTCTTTCCCTTTAAAGGAGAGAAAAGGTTTCCAGTAAAGGGATATCTCCTCATCTTATCAGCGCTCTAGCCATTTCTTGTCATCACATGAATACTGGAGAATCTAGTCCAAAAGACAAAAAAGAAATATGCATGCTTTAAACACAATAACTCATTAAAAAAAATAGGAAAGAGATGCCTAGATTTTTTTTCGAGGATAAAAGGAACCAACTAGTTTTTAAATCAAACCTGGAAGAGAGAAAAATTAAGAAAAAAAGCTAGAGGAAAAAACCAACAGGATTAATATTGATGCAGCTATGGCAAAAGCAAACAGACAGGCAGGGACAAGATTGCATCCAACCTCCAAAACACATGTAAAGTTGGAGCTAAAATGTCATATGCATATGCAATTTATATGCAAAAATCTTTTACATAAAGCTACTAACTGCCAAGTCTTCTTTCACAACTTTTTCGAGGCTTGCAGTAACTCTGGGATTTTATGTTCTCCCTCCGTCACCTTACTGAAGGCACGACTGTCTGTGAAGAACACGGAAACTTTCTTAAGGCCATGGTATTAAATTCTTCCTTACATTGCTGGGTTGGTGGCTCAGCAGGACGACCTATTTTTTGCTTGTGTTCAAGCAACTTCCCTGGCAGTTATTGCCTGCAACAGACTGTAGGGAAGTTGCCAACATTTAGAAGCTCTGATGATGCGAGCCAACCTTAGACTAATAATTTTTTTATCTCAATATAAGTGGAAGAATTGCATAAAAATAGACAATTTTTAACAGCATGGTATTCTGTTACGGGAGAAAGCTAAATAACACGGGTGCCATATGAACATCTTTCTCCTATCTACAGCACCTAACTTTAGCATAGTCCATATGCCTATTTGTCTGATAGCTGAACTTATTGAAATAACTTGAGGTTACAAAAGAGGGTTCTAAAGCTCAACGCCTCCAAACCTTTCGAGGAGAAACACCTATCAGTCACCATTTTTCTGCATAACCCTCAAAATCAATACCAATTAGAGAGTGTACTGGAATATTACGTGGGAAACCCAAATACATTTCCAAGAGTCCAGAAATCAGGATGAATACTGTAGTCAGGCATTTACTACTGCCTTGTGCCTCTATCTTCATACACGCAAAGAGCTTCTGCAATCACCTCTTAACAACTTGCAGGATGACAGCGTAGGCTGGAGAAACAAGCCCCCAGAAAACTCAGCCTGCACGCTCAAGTGAGTCAGTGGCCAGCACTGGGGATGGCATATAGAGGAATTGGGGAAAATTGTTTAGTTTCCAAGTTATTTTAAACTCAGAACATTTTCCCTCAGACAGGAAAGATGGGCAAAACCACCAGAAGGAGACAAGCAGACAATGGTTTTATAAACATTTTGCTTTCACTTCTCATCTCTGTGGCTATTGTACATTGTCAGACTGTTTTGTAAGCGCACATGAGCGTTTCCAGAGCAGAGGCTCTGACATCTCTGCTCCCAGAAAACAGTTTAAATGTTGGCTTTAAATTCCTTAACAGATTCCAGGCCATCATCTTTTTTAATTAAATGCAAAAATACTATGTTAATGCAACATTAATGTTGAGATTTTCATTGGACAGATGTCAAGAAATTCAAAGTTATGGTTCCCACAGCAACCATAATTTAGCGACCCCCTCCCCCACTTCCATAACCACCCTCCTGAAACATACTGGGCTCAAATTGTACAACAGGAACCAAAGTAAGGGGAAGCTGCAAAAGGCAGAAATTGTGTGTGGGACCTCTTGGAGCAGCTGCAGATGGGGTGGACTTTGCCTCAGTCCTCTTTCTGGGGGAGATAGTACTGCTAGTGGCAGCACTGGGACAGAATGGCCCCTGCCTAAAGAGAAGCACAGGCTGACACTGACTAATGCTCCTGTGTTGTGGGGGTAAACTGGGAACTGATTTCGCACCCTTCAGCAGTGCATCCACCAGCATAACCTCACCTAGTACAAACCAGCTGTACAGTGTAGTTACAAAAATGACCGCTATAGTCCATGTGTGAGTATTAAGCTAAATGCTGAAAGGAGCCAGCTCACACCACAGCACAGCCAGAAATGCAAACGTATCTCCATAGCCACCACAGCCAATACTGCACAACAGAACTATCCTTTATTCATCCCAGGGTGTAGTACACTTCCTCACTATGCACCAGAGTGAACACTGAAACACAACATACAAAGGACGGAAACAGTAATTTCTGGCGAGAGAACATTTTTCACAGTACAGCTTTTCAGACCTTGATCTCTCAGACTTCGTATGTAAAAGAAACCTACAAATTAATTCTAAAAAGAAGAGTTTGGAAACTCAAAATATAACTCAGTACAGTGCTAAAAATCATGAGCTTGGTAGCAACACTGGTTTTCTGACATTTTGTCATTTTTATTATATGTCATTCCAACTAACTCCTCAAAATTCAATACATTAAAAAATTAAAAAATCCATTCAGCCAACAATCTCATCACCTCTCTCTTGCTAACATCTCCTAGTGTTCCACAGGTCCCAACTACCCTTCTTTTAAATTGTCTAATCGGAGTTAACTTAATTAAGTTAACCAAACAATTACCCTCAATATGTACTTTGAAGTTTGCTGCTTAACCTTCAGACCTGTAAAAGCACTTACATTCATGAAAGTATATCTATTTTTTCCAACTTTATCAGTTTTCCTACACCTCTCCCTCCAAACCTATTTGGAGGTATTTTGGAGGACTATTATAGATACAACAGCATTGGGCTTCTGTAATTTTGAGCATGCCTTTTTTTGAGATCTGGAGTCTTTGAATGATTCTGCAGTTAATCCCAAAGCCAATGAATTACATCAATTCACTGTTAAAATGGTTACTACACCTTACATAGCGAGGTCCACACCTGAGTCAAAGTGACAAATTTCTAGGTAAAACACCATGAGAAAAAAATATTTTTACTAGTGATGATGCCTGACCATATAAGTGTATGGAATCACCCAGCTAGACCGGTTTCGGAGCACAAGGGTGAGGCGCAGAGAGTTGTGATTCGACTTGGCTTCATCTCACCTTGACAGATCCTTATCTATGCAGAGATGACTTGCGCTCAGCCCGGGTTGCCTGAACACTGCATCATGATAAGAACCAAAGCCTGCATGGAGCCTTGAATAATCCCTTAACAAACAAATGCCCTGAGTACCATTCCACCACTATTCAGTAACTTTGTGTGCTAGACATCACAAAATTAGCAATACAGACTAAGGGGACATCACACGACCAGAGATAAACATCCCAGAGAGTATAATCCACTCAGGTGTAATCCTGCCCCCACTCATCAAATCAGGAAATAAAAAAAGTAAGGTTTGGGCAGAAAAATGGGGGAGTCTTCTTCCAACAATACAGCTGGCCTGCAGGATGTTCTTCCGCACCTTATCCAGGACACTGTACAAGGTAACTTCCCAGGGATTAAGAGGCCTTACCTGAGAGAGAGGGTAAATGATTAAGAAACATACGTATGGTATTTGGCATGTGTTTAAGATCATGATTAGCACACTGTTTTTATTAGTATCTAGAGCACTTGTGGTTTGTGTTAGTATTCTATGAATTGTGTTAATTGCAATAATGCATTCCTCCATTGTATCCATAAAAACCTGCAATAGTGGCATATTGGACCTGTGAGCGAAGTTCAAATAAATTGTTGATTTGAACCTTACAATGAAGTCTCTTCCCTCCGTCACAATAAGCCGGTGTTGGAGTTGAGCAGAATTTGGATGCTTTACATTTTGTAAAGCATGAGGATCAGTGCTGGTGGTGAACGGGGTGGAGGGACCAGCATCATTAGCCTTTCCTAACATATATCACTGTCATCCAGGCCAGGCCCAGCTGTGCCCAGCTAAATGTAGACCAACTTTTTTATTTTTCTACCAGGTTTAAGACTGACATGGAAGAGAAAGTACGCTTACAAGAAAATGTAACAATTATTTACAACTGCTCTCCGTGTGTCTTATATGCCTGTTTTGCTTCTCTAGGCTTTAGGAAGCTTGCTCAGAGCTTTCACAACAGGTCCTTTCCCTAAGAAGCACTTGACCTGCGTATGGAATGGGAGGAGGTGCCAGAGAGACAGGAGAAGGAAATCGTAACCTGTAGGACATCCATCAAGTGATTTAAGTCTATACATATGACTGCAATTTTGCCTTTGAAAGATGAATCAAGTAATGCTGCCGACACTTACTCTTTCCTGTCAGACACTTCTTCTACTCTCAAGCCTGTCAATAGCTTAAAAGTTACACTATATCTTCTCCAGTGTTAGTGCAGCAGTTTCCCATTTGATTTCATATTCAGTTCATATTTCTGGAAGCAGGAGGGGCTCTTTACTTTACTTGATAAATGGTAACATCTGGCTTTGTGATGGGCCATCACCAGCATGTTTAAAGAGCTGCTGACGCTTCAGGGAAAATTTGGTAAAACATTTCATTTAGAGACAATTCTAGTTATTTATTCTATTTTCTGCATTCTTCATCCTCCACTGTATACTAGGGACATTTGCATGAAAACAGACTGCAGGTCCTGAAGAGTTCACCTTCACATAATATTTTTTCATCTGATATCCTAATCACTAACCATGTTTGTGTCACAGGAATCATACCCATAGCAACCACTTATGATGTCATAGAAAATTAGAGTTCCTGGGAAGAGTAATGAATAGGCATAATGGTATTAAAGGGCCAAACTCCATATTACACTACAGCAGCATATATTTGTTAGAAGTCTGTAGCAGAAAACAGAATTGTGCCATCGTTATTCTATAAGAACACACAAGGCTTGACCTTTTCTTTTGATTAGAGAAGTACAATGAGCTAAACATTCCTGAAAATCAGAATATTTATATAAATGCTTTAACCTGTCAGTATAGATAGCTTTAGCAATTGAACAAATGAATAGGCAGTTTCAAAATCACATTTTTGCACATTCTCACAGGAAGATTCTTTCCTTGAAGTAGAAGCAGGACAAATATAGCCAGAGGTGTAGATACTGTACAAACAAGGCTTTTCCAAAAGCCAAAATAAATTTTTTACTCTGATATGGACTCTTTAAGTTTTGTGCAGTTTTGTGCTGAATATTTGTAAGTAAATAAGTATTCACCATTTCTTAAGCATACATTCAGTGGCATAGTCATAACTGGAAATCAT